>NC_069502.1:455949303-456132296 GCF_027579735.1 Bombina bombina
TATTCAGCTTTGATATTAATGAGTTTTTTGGGTTCATTGAGAACATGGTTGTTGTTCAATAATAAAATTAATCCTCAAAAATACAACTTGCCTAATAATTCTGCACTCCCTGTATATGTATATATATATATATATATATATATATATATATATATATATATATATATATATATATATATATATATATACACATACATATACACACAACATTCAGCAACAGCCCCAATTTTCATAAAAATTTCTCCTTAATTGGCATCAGGAACAGACAAAAAGTAGCTAGCAGCTACGTTTCGAGCCTTTTATTCATGCTAATCCTACTGCAGGATCCAACTCCTTAAAGGGACAGTATACTATAAAATAGTTTGTCCCTTAATGCGCTTCCAATTACTTTTTTTTACTAGCTGCAGACTATAAAATGTATGAGATTTGCTTTTTTAAGGCTTGTGTATATGGCTGATTTTGTGTTTTGAAGCCAGAACCTAATAAAATAGGTTGAGCTTGTAGGTATAATCAGATCTAATTACTTTATCACATTTATCTTATATCTGTCCATAAACCAATCACCAATACTTGGAGAGAACAATGGAAAATTAACATTTTATTACCTTATCTCTTCTATACCCCACTGGGAGTGTATTTTCTTCTACTGGCTGTGTGAACACAGCTTGGCCTTAAGGCCAAAAACTTCCAGGAAGGGTGGGGATACCACAGGCTAAATAAGCTATTTCAAATGCCAATATTAGAGTAATGGAAATACTTGTAAACAATTTAATACACTCCAGCAGGTAAAGTAGATAATTGGGAACAAATTAAAGGGGAGAAATATTTTGAGTAAACTGTCACTTTAAATGGCACCTGTATGCTTGCAATTAACTCATTCATTAACCACAAGAAATCTAGTTACTCAAATACACATTTGATATGCAATAAAGTGTTTAATACAAACACTTTAAGGAAAAAGGGATATTTGGAAATCACAATTTGAAACAATTTAAAACATTTTGAAACAATTTCTTAAACTAATAACCCTAATAGGTAATCTAAAAAAAGACGAACATCAAATGTACACATTCATAAAAGGGTAACTATGAATAAATTTACAAGTCTACAAAAACAAATGCAAATCATAATCCGTCTTTAATCCTACAGGATGCAGTGTCCCAAGGCACTTGATCCACCATACCTTTTTCCGTTTGAGTAACAATTCTCTGTTACCTCCCCTTCTTAGTTTTGGAATTTGACTTATCAACTGGTATCTTAATTGACATACTGAATGTCCTGCTGTGGTGAAATGGGACAATGCTGGTAAAGACATGCCTTTACTTCTAATGGAGGGATTTATGTGTACTTATTCTATATTTCAAGGGGCATATAGTTTCCCCTACATAGCTCCACCCACATGGGCATTTTAATAAATAAATAGCATAATCAGTATCACAAGTATAGTAGGTGTTATTTTGTGTCTATCATTTGTTTGTGGAACATAATGACCCTTAATCATAGAATTACATTGTGCACAATGTAAACAGGGATATGAACCCTTCGTTGTAGTTAGATAGTTCTTTCTCCCTTATTGCTACCCATGTCTGCTTTCACCAATATATCTCTCATATTTCTTACACTTTTAAAAGATTGTATAGGGAGATTCTTGAATTTCATAATATGTGGATTAAACCTACCAAAAAGACACCAGTGCTTTCTCAAAATACTCAAAATCTTATTACTAATTACTCCATACTCTGACATAAATAAAAGCCTTTTTCTTTTTTATGTTTTTTATTTATTCTCCTTTTTCTTTTATTAATAAGGACCTAATTTTAACTCTCTTCTATTTTAGATAATGGATAACACCCTTGCAACAAATTTAGATGTAATTTGTTCCAACCTAATAGCACATCTATCCTTTTCTTGGATGTAACGTACAGTCCTAATAAATGGACTTCTAGGAATTGAATTAAATATGAACACTTCCATATTGTAATAATATATTCTGATCGGTTGGTTTACAGTATAAATCTGTGACCAATTTATCGTCATTTTTGTAGACCACTGTGTCTACTTGTGTCAGATTTAGAAAGTGTACATTTAAAAAAGCTAGTATGTGCATTTAAAAGGAACATTGTACACTAGATTTTTCTTTGCATAAATGTTTTGTAGATGATCCATGTAGATAGCCCCATAAAGGTTTTTTTGTAAAAATGTATAGTTTCTGCTCTTTTTGCTTTCCAGCCCATTTTATTGGGTGTCCCTCCTAACCTTTTCAATAGTGCTAAACTGGGAGCGTCTAAGAAAGTTTTTAAACGGTTTTATACTGGATTTTCAGATCAGTATCTGTGCATATTATTCATTATAGTAGTGTCTATTGCAGTTATATGAAAATTGGTGTATACTGTCCCTTTAAGTCTTCAACAAATGTATGCAAGGACTCCGATGTGCCACACCACACGCTAAACACATCTTCAATTAAACAAATCTAAGCACTGCAGTGTGTTTGATAACGAATTGGTATATACAACCTATTTCACACTTTATATTACTGATCTTAGCCAAAAAAGTCACCAGTATCTTTTAAATAAGATTTATGTCTAGAGGCCAAGGGGTTAAGAATCTTATCCAAAACTAACTAGTAACTATATGAGAGAAGACATTACTATCGGTCTCCCAGGGGGGTTCTTTTTAAGCTTTTATTTACCTTTGGTAAGGTGTAACATACTGGGGTAACAGGATCCTTCTTTATCAAATACATTGCTAAATCCTCAGTAATTACCTTATTTCTAACTACTTTCTCAACAGTAGCTTTTATTTCCCTTTATATTTACTCAAGTGGATTATTATCCAAGATTTTGATATATGCCCCCTTTCCGATAACTACACCTCCAACCTCACTCATACTTCAGTTTACTTCATACTTCAGCCAAGAAGTGAGTTGTAAAAAAAAGGAGAAAAAGCATACAAAAAGAGGAACTGGAAAAAATAATGTGCTTTATACAAAAAAATAACCACAAAAAAGGTGGGTCTCATGGACTCTTGGCACTATGAAATAAATTAATTTATCAGGTAAGTTCTTACATAAATTATGTTTTCTTTCATGTAAGTGGCAAGAGTCCATGAGCTAATGACATATGGGATATAATACCCAAGATGTGGAAGTCCACGAGTCACTAGAGAGGGAGAAATTAAATCCCAAACAATAATTAAGTTTTCTAAAATATTTAAAAAAAAAAAAAGAACTCAAACCAAAAGGCATTAGAATCAAGCTGAGACAACTGCCTGAAAAACCTTCCTACCAAAGGCTGCTTTTGAAGAAGCAAACACATAAAAAAAGGTAAAATTAGAAAAAGTATGCAAAGTAGACCAAGATGCTGCTTTGCAAATTTGATCAATTGAAACTTCATTCTTGAGAGCCCAAGAAGTGGCAACTGATCTAGTAGAATGAGCTGCAATTCTCTACGCTTTGTGAATCAAAAGTCTGAACAAAAAAAAAAACTTTCTGACCTTTCCTGGAGACAGAAAAAATAACAAAAAGACTAGAAGTCTTTCTGAAAACTTAAGTAGCCTAAACATATTTCAAAGCTCTTACAACATCCAAAGAATGTAAAGAACCTACAAGAGTATTCTTAAAATTAGGACACAAAGAAGGAACAATAAATTCCTTATTGATGTTGTTAGAATTCACAACTTTAGGTAAAAAATTAAATGAAGTCTGCAAAAAAGCTTTATCTTGATGGAAAAACAGATAAAGAGACTCACAAAAGAGAGCAGACAATACAGAAACTCTTCAAGCAGAAAAGATAGCCAAAAGAAAAAACACTTTGAGAAAACAGACTCAAAAGGAAGAGCCTGAAAAATCTTAATTGAGACTCCAAGGAGGAGAAATAGAATTAAAAACAGGTTTAATATGAATCAAACCCTGAACAAAACAGTGAATATCAGGAGGTTAAGCAATCTTTCTATGAAATAAGACAGAAAGAGCAGAAATTTGTCCTTTCAAAGTATTTGCAGACAAAACGTTAATCCAAACCATCCTGAAGAAACGGTAAAATCCTAGGAATTCTAAAAGAATGCCAAGAATAATCATGAGTTGAACATCATGAAATAAAGGTTTTCCAAACCCGAAAAAAATCTCCTAGAAACAGACTTACGAGCCTGTATCATAGTGCTAATAACTGAGTCAGAGAAACATCTATGACTAAACACTTAAGCGTTCAATTTCAAAACCTTCAAATTTAGAAATTTGAGACAACTGGCAACTGAACATCCTGACAAGGTCCGCATACCAAAACCTGAGAGACGAAGCAGGAGCTATCAGAAACACATAAAAGTTGTTCCATTAGGATCTTGAAGATCACCCTTAGAAAAAGAACCAGAGGCGGAAAAATGTAAGCAGGTTGATAAAAACCAAAGAACTGCTAGAGCATACACTATCTATGCATGAGGATCCTTGGACCTGGAAAGAAATCTGGAAAACTTCTTGTTTAGACAAGAGACCATCAGATCTATTTCCGGAAGACCCCCATCTGTACAAGATGAAAAAAACACATCTGGATGGAGAGCACTCCCCCAGGAATAAAGTCTGACGGCTGTGATAATCCCCTTCCCAATTGTCTACACCTGAGATATGAATCGCAGAAATTAGACAAGAGTTGGATTCCGTCCAAGAAAGTATCCGCGATACTTCCTCCATAACTGAAGGACTGCAAGTCCCTCCTTGATGATTGACAAATGCCACTGTTGTGATATCTGTTTAAAAAAAATGTAAAAGTTGTCTCTTCAATAGAGGCCACGCCTGAAGAGCCCTGAAAATAGCATGGAGTTCTAAAATATTGATTGATAACCTTGCCTCCTGAGGTTTCCAAACCCCTAGTGCTGTCAGAGACTCCCAGACAGCTCCCACACCTGAAAAACTTGCATCTGTTGAGAATACAGTCCAGGTAGGGACGAACAAATGAGGCCCCCTGAACAATAAGGTGATAGTCCAACCACCAAATCAGAGAGAAACAAGTGTTGGGATTTAAGTATATCTGTTAACTGTTAACTGATAACTGAAAATAATTCCTGCACCTATGGTGCAACATGCAAAGCTATAGAGGCCCCAAACGAAAAACGAGCAAAGAGGATTGCACCTGATGCAGCAGTCATGAGACCAAAAACTTCCATGCACATAACCACTGAAGGAAAAAAGAGAGACTGAAGGTTTAGACAAACTAAAATTAACTTCATTCATCTCTAGTCTATCAGAGAAAGAATCATAGACACTACAAAGAATCTGAAAACCTAAAAAGGTGACCCTACCATGTCTTGAGGAAACAACACTAGTTGTTTCAAGTGAGATTCTGCTGAAAGAAAAAATTAAAAGCTAGTACCAAATATCATCCAAATAAGGAAACACCGCAATACCCTGCTCCCTGAATACAGATAGAAGGCCATCAAGAATCTTTGAAAAGAATCTCTGAGCTGCCGCTAGCCCAAAAGGACGAGCAACAAATTGGTAATGCTTATCTAGAAAAGAAATCTCAGAAAACAATAGTGGCCTGAAGGAATTGAAAACAAGTGTCCTGTAAGTCTATTGTAGACATGAAGTAACCTTGATAAACAGAAAGGCAGAATAGTCCCTATAGTCACCATCTTGAAAGTTGGGACTCTTACAAAACGATATAAAAATTTCAGATCCAGAATTGGTCTGAATGAATATTTTCTTTAGGACAATGAATAGATTTGAATAGAAACCCAAACTCCGTTCCTGCAGAGAAACTGGAACCATCACTCCAGAAAATCTGAAACACATTTCAGAAAAACCTGAGCTTTCACAGGGTTTGTTATAACATGGAAAATAATCTTCCCATGGGAGGTTTTTATTCTGAAACCTATTCAATACCCATGAGAAAACAATATTCTGAATCCACTCCCAGGTAAGAAAAAAATTACTAAATTACTCCCAAAAACAGAATTTATGTTTACCTGATAAATTACTTTCTCCAACGGTGTGTCCGGTCCACGGCGTCATCCTTACTTGTGGGATATTCTCTTCCCCAACAGGAAATGGCAAAGAGCCCAGCAAAGCTGGTCACATGATCCCTCCTAGGCTCCGCCTTCCCCAGTCATTCGACCGACGTAAAGGAGGAATATTTGCATAGGAGAAATCATATGATACCGTGGTGACTGTAGTTAAAGAAAATAAATCATCAGACCTGATTAAAAAACCAGGGCGGGCCGTGGACCGGACACACCGTTGGAGAAAGTAATTTATCAGGTAAACATAAATTCTGTTTTCTCCAACATAGGTGTGTCCGGTCCACGGCGTCATCCTTACTTGTGGGAACCAATACCAAAGCTTTAGGACACGGATGATGGGAGGGAGCAAATCAGGTCACCTAGATGGAAGGCACCACGGTTTGCAAAACCTTTCTCCCAAAAATAGCCTCAGAAGAAGCAAAAGTATCAAATTTGTAAAAGTTGGTAAAAGTGTGCAGTGAAGACCAAGTCGCTGCCTTACATATCTGATCAACAGAAGCCTCGTTCTTAAAGGCCCATGTGGAAGCCACGGCCCTAGTGGAATGAGCTGTGATTCTTTCAGGAGGCCAATCTGATGATGCTTTTAAGCCAAAAAGATAGAGAGGTAGAAGTTGCTTTTTGACCTCTCCTTTTACCAGAATAAACAACAAACAAGGAAGATGTTTGTCTGAAATCCTTTGTAGCATCTAAATAGAATTTTAGAGCACGGACAACGTCCAAATTGTGTAACAAACGTTCCTTCTATGAAACTGGATTCGGACACAAAGAAGGTACAACTATCTCCTGGTTAATATTTTTGTTGGAAACAACCTTCGGAAGAAAACCAGGCTCAGTACGTAAAACCACCTTATCTGCATGGACCAGATAGGGCGGAGAACACTGCAGAGCAGATAACTCAGAAACTCTTCTAGCGGAAGAAATTGCAACCTAAAACAAAACTTTCCAAGATAATAACTTAATATCTACGGAATGTAAGGGTTCAAACGGAACCCCTTGAAGAACTGAAAGAACTAGATTAAGACTCCAGGGAAGAGTCAAAGGTCTGTAAACAGGCTTGATTCTAACCAGAGCCTGAACAAACGCTTAAACGTCTGGCACAGCTGCCAGCCTTTTGTGAAGTAAAACAGATAAAGCAGAGATCTGTCCCTTCAGAGAACTCGCAGAAAATCCTTTCTCCAAACCTTCTTGTAGAAAGGAAAGAATCTTAGGAATTTTTATCTTGTTCCATGGGAATCCTTTAGATTCACACCAACAGATATATTTTTTCCATATATTATGGTAAATTTTTCTAGTTACAGGCTTTCTAGCCTGAATAAGAGTATCTATTACAGAATCTGAAAACCCACGCTTTGATAAAATCAAGCGTTCAAACTCCAAGCAGTCAGTTGG
Organism: Bombina bombina; assembly: GCF_027579735.1. NCBI lineage: Eukaryota > Metazoa > Chordata > Amphibia > Anura > Bombinatoridae > Bombina > Bombina bombina. Next base: position 455,956,705 of record NC_069502.1, read on the forward strand.
AGGAAAACCAGATTCGGATGTTCGAATGGACCCTGAATAAGAAGGTCCTGTCTCAAAGGTAGCTTCCATGGTGGAGCCGATGACACATTCACCAGGTCTGCATACCAAGTCCTGCGTGGCCACACAGGAACTATCAAGGTCACCGAAGCCCTCTCCAGATTGATCCTGGCTACCAGCCTGGGAATGAGAGGAAACGGTGGGAATACATAAGCTAGGTTGAAGATCCAAGGTGCTACTATTGTATCCAATAGAGTCGCCTTGGGATCCCTGGATTTGGACCCGTAACAAGGGACCATGAAGTTCTGACGAGAGGCCATCAGAACCATGTCTGGAATGCCCCATAATTGAGTTATTTGGGCAAAGATTTCCAGATGGAGTTCCCACTCCCCCGGATGCTCCTCCATCGCCAGGGAACTCCTTGTTACCCCCTGATGGTTGATATATGTAACAGTCGTCATGATGTCTGATTGAAACCTTATGAATTTGGCCTTTGCTAGTCGAGGCCAAGCCTTGAGAGCATTGAATATCGCTCTCAGTTCCATTATGTTTATCGGGAGAAGAGAGTCTTCCCGAAACCATAGACCCTGAGTTTTCAGGGGTTCCCAGACCGCGCCCCAGCCCACCAGACTGGCGTCGGTCGTGACAATGACCTACTCTGGTCTGCGGAAGCTCATTCCCTGTGACAGGTTGTCCAGGGTCAGCCACCAACGGAGTGAATCTCTGGTTATTTGATCTACTTGTATCGTCGGAGACAAGTCTGTATAATCCCCATTCCACTGTCTGAGCATGCACAGGTGCAATGGTCTTAGATGAATTCGTGCAAAAGGAACTATGTCCATTGCCGCAACCATCAAACCTATTACTTCCATGGACTGCGCTATGGAAGGAAGAAGAACAGAATGAAGTACCTGACAAGAGCTTAGAAGTTTTGATTTTCTGGCCTCTGTCAGAAAAACCTTCATTTCTAAGGAAACTATTATTGTTCCCAAGAAGGGAACTCTTGTTGACGGGGACAGAGAACTTTTTTCTATGTTCACTTTCCACCTGTGAGATCTGAGAAAGGCTAGGACAATGTCCGTATGAGCCCTTGCTTTTGACAGAGACGACACTTGAATCAGGATGTCGTCCAAGTAAGGTACTACTGCAATGCCCCTTGGTCTTAGCACCGCTAGAAGGGACCCTAGTACCCTTGTGAAAATCCTTGGAGCAGTGGCTAATCCGAATGGAAGTGCCACAGGTAATGCTTGTCCAGAAAGGCGAACCTTAGGAACCGAAAATGTTCCTTGTGGATAGGAATACGTAGGTACGCATCCTTTAAGTCCACCGTGGTCATGAATTGACCTTCCTGGATGGTAGGAAGGATCGTTCGAATGGTTTCCATTTTGAACGATGGAACCCTGAGAAATTTGTTTAGGATCTTGAGATCCAAAATTGGCCTGAATGTTCCCTCTTTTTTGGGAACTATGAACAGATTGGAGTAAAAACCCATCCCTTGTTCTCCTAATGGAACAGGATGAATCACTCCCATGCTTAACAGGTCTTCTACACAGTGTAAGAATGTCTGTTCGAAGATAATTGAGACCCGTGGAACCTTCCCCTTGGGGGTAGTTCCCTGAATTCCAGGAGATAACCTTGAGAAACTATTTCTAGCGCCCAAGGATCCTGAACATCTCTTGCCCCAGCCTGAGCAAAGAGAGAAAGTCTGCCCCCCACCAGATCCTTCCCAGATCGGGGGCCAACACTTCATGCTGTTTTGGTAGCAGTGGCAGGTGACTTGGCCTGCTTACCCTTGTTCCAGCCTTGCATCGGCCTCCAGGCTGGCTTGGTTTGAGAAGTATTACCCTCTTGCTTAGAGGGTGTAGAATTTGAGGCTGGTCCGTTTCTGCGAAAGGGACGAAAGTTTGGCTTCTTCTTAGCCTTAAAAGACCTATCCAGAGGAAGGGCGTGGCCCTTTCCCCCAGTGATGTCTGAAATAATCTCTTTCAAGTCAGGGCCAAACAGTGTTTTACCCTTGAAAGGGATGTTGAGCAAAAGCGCTCTGCGCGCCACGATAGCAAACCCTGAATTATTCGCCGCTAATCTAGCTAATTGCAAAGCGGCATCTAAAATAAAAAAGAGTTAGCCAATTTAAGAGCTTGAACTCTGTCCAAAACCTCCTCGTAAGAAGATTCTTTATTGAGCGACTTTTCTAGTTCTTCGAACCAGAAACACGCAGCTGTAGTGACAGGAACAATGCATGAAATTGGTTGTAGAAGGTAACCTTGCTGAACAAACATCTTTTTAAGCAAACCCTCTAACCTTTAATCCATAGGATCTTGAAAGCACAACTATCTTCTATAGGAATAGAAGTGCGTTTGTTTAGAGTAGAAACCGCCCCCTCGACCTTGGGGACTGTATGCTATAAGTCCTTTCTGGGGTCGACTATAGGAACTAATTTCTTAAATATAGGGGGAGGACAAAAGGTATGCCGGGCCTTTCCCACTCCTTATTTACTATGTCCGCCACCCGCTTGGGTATAGGAAAAACATCGGGGGGCACCGGAACCTCTAGGAACTTGTCCATCTTACCTAATTTCTCTGGAATGACCAAATTGTCACAATCATCCAGAGTAGATAATACCTCCTTAAGTAGTGCGTGGAGTGTTGAAATTTAAATTTAAAAGTTACAATATCAGGTTCTGCTTGTTGAGAAATTTTCCCTGAATCTGAAATGTCTCCCTCAGACAAAACCTCCCTCCTGGCCCCTTCAGAGAGGTGTGAGGGTATGTCAGAACAGATATCATCAGCGTCCTCTTGCTCTTCAGTGTTTAAAATAGAGCAATCACGCTTTCTCTGATAAGGAGGCATTTTGGAAAAAATGCATGCAATAGAATTATCCATTACAGCCATTAATTGTTGTATGGTAATAAGTATTGGCGCACTAGATGTACTAGGGGCCTCTTGTGTGGGCAAAACTGGTGTAGACACAGAAGGGGATGAAGCAGTACCATGCTTACTCCCCTCATTAGAGGAATCATCTTGGGCAATATCATATCTATGGCATTATTATCCCTACTTTGTTTGGACATTATGACACAAATATATCACATATATTTAAATGGGGAGACACATTGGCTTTCATACATATAGAACATCGTTATCTGATGGTTCAGACATGTTAAACAGGCTTAAACTTGTCAACAAAGCACAAAAAACGTTTTACAATAAAACCGTTACTGTCCCTTTAAATTTCAAACTGAACACACTTTATTACTGAATATGTGAAAAGGTATGAAGGAATTGTTCAAATTTCACCAAAATTTCACCACAGTAACTTAAAGCCTTAAAAGTATTGCACACCAAATTTGAAAGCTTTAACCCTTAAAATAACGGAACCGGAGCCGTTTTTACATTTAACCCCTATACAGTCCCAGGTATCTGCTTTGCTGAGACCCAACCAAGCCCAGAGGGGAATACGATACCAAATGATGCCTTCTATAAGCTTTTTCAGTGGTTCTTAGCTCCTCACACATGCATCTGCATGCCATGCTTTCCAAAAACAACTGCGCATTAGAGGCGCGAAAATGAGGCTCTGTCTATGACTAGAAAAGGCCCCCAGTGAAAAAGGTGTCCAATACAGTGCCTGCCGTTTTTATTAAAACAATCCCCAAGATTTAATAACTATTAAAAGTAATAATCTGCCAAATATACTTAGTAAAGTAATCGTTTTAGCCCAGAAAAATGTCTACCAGTTTTTTAAGCCCTAATGAAGCCCTTTATTCTTTTACTTAAACTTAAGAAAATGGCTTACCGGTTCCCATAGGGAAAATGACAGCTTCCAGCATTACCGAGTCTTGTTAGAAATGTGTCATACCTCAAGCAGCAAAAGTCTGCTCACTGTTTCCCCCAACTGAAGTTAATTCCTCTCAACAGTCCTGTGTGGAAACAGCCATCGATTTTAGTAACGGTTGCTAAAATCATTTTCCTCTTACAAACAGAAATCTTCATCTCTTTCCTGTTTCAGAGTAAATAGTACATACCAGCACTATTTTAAAATAACAAACTCTTGATTGAAGAATAAAAACTACATTTAAACACCAAAAAACTCTAAGCCATCTCCGTGGAGATGTTGCCTGTACAACGGCAAAGAGAATGACTGGGGAAGGCGGAGCCTAGGAGGGATCATGTGACCAGCTTTGCTGGGCTCTTTGCCATTTCCTGTTGGGGAAGAGAATATCCCACAAGTAAGGATGACGCCGTGGACCGGACACACCTATGTTGGAGAAAACATAATTTCCATGCTGAAACTGTTATACTGCAAAGGGAAATAAACATAGACCTGACTCATGGAAAATATATGCAATATATATTAAAACTTTAAAATATAAAGTTCCAAACATAGCTGAGAGTGTCTTAAAAAAAGATATATACTTACCTGAAGACACCCATCCACATATAGCAGACAGCCAAACCAGTACTGAAACATATCAGCAGAGGTAATTGTAGAGGAGTATAATGTCGATCTGTAAAGGGAGGTGGCAGATGAATCCCCACGACCGCATTTACAGAGAGCCTTAGAATAGATTTCCCATAGGTAAAAACATGGCATCATTAGGCAAATACTCCCTTCACATCCCTCAGACAAACACAGTTCAGGAATTGGGCTTCAAAATGCTTAGAAGCGCCTTTTACAGAAGAAAATCAAGCACGACTTGCTTCACCATCCCCCAACAAAGGCAAAGTTTGTAAAACTGAAGTATGAGTGAGGTGGGAGGTGTATTTATAGGCATTTTGAGGTTTGGTAAACTTTGCCCCCTCCTGGTAGGAATGTATATCCCATATGTCACTAGCTCACGCCACTTACATGAAAGAAATAGATAATAGGAGTAAATTAGAAAGTTGCTTAAAATTGCATGCTCTATCTGAATCACAAAAGAAAAAAAATTGGGATCAGTGTCCCTTTAACTTTAAAGGTTTTAGACAATCGCATAACATATATCCTGGTTAAATTTGCAGTTGAGCTAATCGTTTAAAGATGGGCTGCAACTCTTGGCAAGATTCTCCTCTCTGTCTCTCTGCTCGCCATAGAGTTAAATGTGCAGTGTTGAAAGTGAAGTGGATTTGAAGAGCATGTCTAATAATGTGAAGGGGCGAAAAAACTAAATTTATGCTTACCTGATAAATGTATTTCTCTTGTGGTGTATCCAGTCCACGGGTTCATCCATTACTTGTGGGATACCAATACCAAAGCTTTAGGACACTGAAGAAGGGAGGGACAAGGCAGGAACTTAAACGAAAGGCACCACTGCCTGTAAGACCTTTCTCCCAAAAATAGCCTCCGAAGAACCAAAAGTATTGAATTTGTAGAATTTAGAAAAAGTGTGAAGCGAAGACCAAGTCGCCGCCTTAAAAATCTGTTCAACAGAGGCCTCATTTTTAAAAGCCCATGTGGAAGACACCACTCTAGTGGAATGAGCTGTAATTCTTACAGGAGGCTGCTGGCCAGCAGTCTCATAAGCTAAGCGGATTATGCTTCTCAGCCAAAAAGAAAGAAGTTGCTGAAACCTTTTGGCCTCTCTTCTGTCCAGAGTAGACAACAAACAAAGCAGATGTTTGACAAAAATCCTTCGTAGCTTGTAAATAAAGCTTTAAAGCACGAACCACATCAAGATTGTGTAAAAGACGTTCCTTCTTTGAGGAAGGATTAGGACATAATGAAGGAACAACAATCTCCTGATTGATATTCTTATTAGATACTACCTTAGGAAGAAACCCAGGTTTGGTACGCAAAACTACCTTATCTGCATGGAAAATCAGATAAGGGGAATCACACTGTAAAGCAGACAACTCCGAAACTCTTCGAGCCGAGGAGATAGCTACCAGAAACAGAACTTTCCAAGATAAAAGTTTAATATCTATGGAATGCAAAGGTTCAAACGGAACCCCTTGAAGAACTTTAAGAACTAAATTTAAACTCCATGGCGGAGCAACAGGTTTAAACACAGGCTTAATTCTAACTAAAGCCTGACAAAACGCCTGAACGTCTGGAACCTCAGCCAGACGTTTGTGCAAAAGAATAGACAGAGCAGAAATCTGTCCCTTTAAGGAACTAGCAGACAATCCTTTCCCCAATCCCTCTTGAAGAAAGGATAAGATTCTAGGAATCCTGACTTTACTCCATGAGTAACCCTTGGATTCACACCAATGAAGATATTTACACCATATCTTATGATAAATTTTCCTGGTGACAGTCTTTCGAGCCTGAATTAAGGTATCAATGACCGACTAGGAAAAACATAATTTATGTAAGAACTTACCTGATAAATTCATTTCTTTCATATTGGCAAGAGTCCATGAGCTAGTGACGTATGGGATATACATTCCTACCAGGAGGGGCAAAGTTTCCCAAACCTCAAAATGCCTATAAGTACACCTCTCACCACAACCACAATTCAGTTTAACGAATAGCCAAGAAGTGGGGTGATAAGAAAGGAGTGAAAGCATCAACAAGGAATTGGAATAATTGTGCTTTATACAAAAAAATCGTAACCACCACAAAAAGGGTGGGCCTCATGGACTCTTGCCAATATGAAAGAAATTAATTTATCAGGTAAGATCTTACATAAATTATGTTTTCTTTCATGAAATTGGCAAGAGTCCATGAGCTAGTGACGTATGGGATAGCAGATACCCAAGATGTGGAACTTCCACGCAAGAGTCACTAGAGAGGGAGGGATAAAATAAAGACAGCCATTTCCGTTGAAAAAATAATCCACAACCCAAATCAAAAAGTTTTAATCACATAACGAAAAAAACTGAAATTATAAGCAGAAGAATCAAACTGAAACAGCTGTCTGAAGTACTTTTCTACCAAAAACTGCTTCAGAAGAAGAAAAAACATAAAAATGGTAGAATTTAGTAAAAGTATGCAAAGAAGACCAAGTTGCTGCTTTGCAAATCTGATCAACAGAAGCTTCATTCCTAAAAGCCCAGGAAGTAGAAACTGACCTAGTAGAATGAGCCATAATCCTTTGAGGCAGGGATTTACCCGACTCCACATAAGCATGATGAATCAAAGACTTTAACCAAGACGCCAAAGAAATGGCAGAAGCCTTCTGACCTTTCCTAGAACCAGAAAAGATAACAAATAGACTAGAAGTCTTTCTGAACTATTTAGTAGCTTCAACATAATATTTCAAAGCTCTTACTACATACAAAGAATGTAAAGATCTCTCCAGAGAATTCTTAGGATTAGGACACAATGAAGGGACAACAATTTCTCTACTAATGTTGTTAGAATTCACAACTTTAGGTAAAAAATTAAATGAAGTCCGCAACACTGCCTTATCCTGATGAAAAATCAGAAAAGGAGATTCACAAGAAAGAGCAGATAACTCAGAAACTCTTCTAGCAGAAGAGATGGCCAAAAGGAACAAAACTTTTCAAGAAAGTAATTTAATATCCAGAGAATGCATAGGTTCAAACGGGGGAGCCTGTAAAGCCCTCAGAACCAAATTAAGACTCCAAGGAGGAGAAATAGACTTAATGACAGGCTTAATACGAACCAAAGCCTGTACAAAACAATGAATATCAGGATGATTAGCAATCTTTCTGTGAAAATTAACAGAAAGAGCAGAGATTTGTCCTTTCAAAGAACTTGCAGACAAACCTTTTTCCAAACCATCCTGAAGAAACTGTAAAATTCTAGGAATTCTAAAAGAATGCCAAGAGAATTTATGAGAAGAACAAGAAATGTAAGACTTCCAAACTCGGTAATAAATCTTTCTAGATACAGATTTACGAGCCTGTAACATAGTATTAATCACTGAATCAGAGAAACCTCTATGACTAAGTATTAAGCGTTCAATCTCCATACCTTCAAATTTAAGGATTTGAGATCCTGATGGAAAAATGGGCCTTGAGATAGAAGGTCTGGCCTTAACGGAAGTGTCCAAGGTTGGCAACTGGCCATCCGAACGAGATCCATATACCAAAACCTGTGTGGCCATGCTGGAGCCACCAGCAGTACAAACTAACGCTCCATTAGGATTTTGGAAATCACTCTTGGAAGAAGAACTAGAGGCGGAAAGATATAAGCAGATTGATAATTCCAAGGAAGTGACAACGCATCCACCGCTTCCGCCTGAGGATCCCTGGATCTGGACAGATACCTGGGAAGTTTCTTGTTTAGATGAGAAGCCATCAGATCTATTTCTGGAAGTCCCCAGATTTGAACAATCTGAAGAAATACCTCTGGGTGAAGAGACCATTCGCCCGGATGTAACGTCTGGCGACTGAGATAATCCGCTTCCCAATTGTCTATACCTGGGATGTGAACCACAGAAATTAGACAGGAGTTGGATTCCGCCCATACAAGTATCCGAGATACTTCTTTCATAGCCTGAGGACTGAGTCCCACCTTGATGATTGACATACGCCACGGTTGTGACATTGTCTGTCTGAAAACAAAAGACTCGCATCTGTTGAGATCACAGTCCAGGTTGGACGAACAAAAGAGGCCCCTTGAATTAAACGATGGTGATCCAACCACCAAGTCAGAGAAGATCGAACATTGGGATTTAAGGAAATTAATTGTGATATCTTTGTATAATCCCTGCACCATTGGTTCAGCATACAAAGCTGGAGAGGTCTCATGTGAAAATGAGCAAAAGGGATCGCGTCCGATGCAGCAGTCATGAGACCTAGAATTTCCATGCACAAAGCTACCGAAGGGAATGATTGAGACTGAAGGTTTCGACAAGCTGAAACCAGTTTCAGACGTCTCTTTTCTGTTAGAGACAAAGTCATGGACACTGAATCTATTTGGAAACCCAAAAAGGTTACCCATGTCTGAGGAATCAAGGAACTGTTTGGTAAATTGATCCTCCAACCATGTCTTTGAAGAAACTGCACAAGTTGATTCGTATGAGATTCTGCAGAATGTAAAGACTGAGCAAGTACCAAGATATCGTCCAAATAAGGAAATACCGCAATACCCTGTTCTCTGATTACAGAAAGAAGGGCACCGAGAACTTTTGAACAGATCCTTGGAGCTGTTGCTAGGCCAAACGGAAGGGCAACAAACTGGTAATGCTTGTCTAGAAAAGAGAATCTCAGGAACTGATAGTGATCTGGATGAATTGGAATATGAAGATATGCATCCTGTAAGTCTATTGTAGACATATAATGCCCTTGCTGAACAAAAGGCAGAATAGTGGGGGGCGGAGCCAGCAGCCGATGGAACCAGACGTGTTTCTTCTGAGCTCCCTGCTTATGGCCAATTTAAGTATATTTAAATAACTAAAGAATATGCTAACATGAAATGCTGATTGTTAAAGACTATTCTACAACTAGAGGAGCACTTTAAACTGAAAATTGAAGACTTTATACTTTTGGAGATAAGCTGCACGATTCCGTTTGCATGGGAACTGACCTATCTCCTTTCCACCCGCAATTAAAGCTAAGTACTTTCTGAACATGGCTGAGATACGGGCACTGCTCTCGGATTTGGCAAGGCAGATGCAGGCTAACTATACTGATCTTATGCTTACAATTAAAGCACCATGCGCTCAGATGGTAAACGATGCAGGCAAGATGGCGGAGAGAGAGGATACTCCACTACAGGGCCAGATTATGCGCACCGCTTTCTTCAAGTCTGCTAAAAGCAAGAACCAAGAGACACAACGTGTGAGAGATGCCCACACTGTAGTGACAAAAGACCGTAGGCTAGGTTCGCCTCACAGAGCTTCATGGGTTCAACAACCACAATCTAAAGCAGCTAGCACAGAACGGCAGAGTATTTCAGAGCGCGGAGTGATTTCTGATCCCCGCCACGTTTTTTTAAGTGATATAGAAGCTGGGGATTCAGGGTGGTGTGCTCTACCCCATGAGATGGAAAATGCGAGCCAAATGCTGACGGCACCTATCAAGGGCATTGTCACCTCGCCGGAACAGGCCTGGCGCAGCGCAGAGGCTCTTCAGCTACACAAGCTATACAAGCCTAAGCATTACCTCATATTCTCCTTGCCTCCTCGGGCTGAGGAAATTAAGCCTACTCCTTATCCAGAGAATCTTACCCGGGCTTCTTACCCCAGCAAAGATATTATTCCGATGGTCTCTACACTAACACTTATAGTTCCTAGCACAGGCGTAGGTTGAACTCATTCATGCTTTTACTTTCACTCCCTGACTTGATGAAGTATTGTACCGAGGAGGTTACTGTTACTGTAAGCACTCCCCAACAGTACTTTAAGTTAAGCCCAGGACTGAGACTTGATATATTGTTTTTTACCTGCCGTTCTCCTTGTACAAAGGAAAAAAAAAAAAAAAAAAGCTGTGAATGATTTCTTTTTGCCCCTTGCCATACCCATATATATAGAGCATATAATCACAGCCCCTAGAGAAGGTTCTATTTCCCCCACGTTTTTCATTCTGGCTCCTGATAAAAAAACTCCCCTTTACTTCAAATGCTATAAACAGCAACCTGATAAGATGGCTTAGAATGCAGTATAATATAGTATCCACTATCCTACATAGACTTTTATACTATACACCTTCTATGTGCTATATTCTGAACTATTTTTGCTGATATGTTCCCTCTAACAAATTACCCTATGAGGGTTTACTAGTGCATTTTCCCTTTCCAGGAAATATGTGTATGTGTAGGGACTCCAGAAAGTAGACATGAACGAGTAGTGTTATAACTATATGTATGTATTGCATAACGATATATTTTGTCAAATACCACTAGCGCACCACATCTATAATGTCTACTTTTGTAAACATTGCAGTACTCTAATGCTTGTATGGTCTAGAAACAACAGACAAACAAAATCACTTATATTAGGCAAACTGTGGGTCCGTTTACATAGGTGATGTATGCTAACACTGTTCTGAATAATATGTATAGCTAGCATGCTTAACATTTATATATGGTCACACTCTACTTATATATGAGTGGTGCTGCCTCATTGAAGTATATAACTCAGCCTCCAGTACACATATACTTATCATACTAATTTCTAGGGATAGTTTTTTCTCCCCTCATTAGAATGCTTCTAAAGACATATACAATGGAGCCACCTAGGATCTCCTCTCTATGATATAGTTTCAGCACTTTTAACAGGTGCTGGATATCACACTGTAAGTAATAGCTGCCACTTAAGTTTTAGGTTGCCACTGTTCAGAGTGACACTATTGCACATAAATTTCACGTAGAATTTGTGCTAACATTAAACTGTTTGTACTCCTATATTAACTAATTGAATAAGAGGTCTTATATAATGCGGAGTATCACATTAAGCAAGTTTGTTTGTGTTAGACACAGCTGCCATCTCATGCACTAGGTGTGCTCTGACAGGGCTGATCCTGTATGATGTTGAAATACAATCAGTCAAACTATAAGTTGCTGTATACTATTATATCTAATAATTACTCTTTTCAGTCTAAGCCTACACTGAGACTGATAAACTCTAAGTTTAAGAAGGACATATTTAGATAGATGTTATTAATTGTGTACTATATGTTTCTGTTATAGTCAAATTGCTTGTCGCATTGTCTGATAGAGACACTAGAGATATATTAAGGTCTAAAACAGATTACTCTGTTTATTTTAGAAGTTGTTTTTATTATTAATCTTTCTTCCATAAGCAGACTATTGCACTTAACATCTATTGCTATGTAAAAAGCTGGAGTAAGACAAACCACCTGCCCTTGAGCATTACGGTGAAGGTTGAGATGATGCCCCTACAGGAATATTGTTTTGCATCCATACCCACGCCACTAGATATAATTCCTATACTGCATGCATGAACTGTTTTTACACCAGCTATTTGTTTTATCTACTCTCAATGACCTGCTACATGCTCCTCTAGCTATAGATACCCTAGTTGTCTCATGTATAGTCAATATTGCAAAGCAAGCTACCTTACCACTATGAACCAATATTAACTCTTCTTGTTTTCAGCTTGTCCTAGGATGTCAGTTTTAGTTGGTTGTACATCTGCAGATTTACACTTTAGTCAATGTTAAACTAGGATTTATACTTAAATGCTTACATTTGTACTGACTTCTTACCTATATGCTTAACTATTAATGTAATATGTCCTTATATGTAAAATATGATATTATTAATTTATGTGAAACGCAGATAACTATATTAGCTGAAGCTGCCGCTTAAACCTAACTCTTAATGCTCTAAGTCTCATACTTTAGCCTCCCACAGTTTAGCAGAGACCATGTGAAAGGTAATAATGCAGAGATATTTCAGTACTACTTAAGTACTTAGGAAACAGGGCATAGACCTATCAATACTAGGCTCAAAGAGTCTCTATTGAGTAATAGATGGACAGGCTCATATACAGTCTGCCTATGGTTAGTCCTGAGACCCTTCTATTAAGTCATTTTTGAGCTTCCAGCATATATTTAAAATTTTGCATACATATATAAGGCCCCGCACCCCCCTCCTCCCCCTTCTCCTATATGTGTAGCGGTGCTTACCCGCTGAATATCCCCCCCCCCCTCTGTATAACTCAGCCCAAAAGTGGCTGACGCATAAGCTTACTCTCCACAGCCCGTTTTCTCTAATTCTGATACTCTATTGTTTCTCTCTATAGTTCTGTGGAGATCAATCACACATGTTATAACATAAAATGAAGTTATATTTCACCTCGCCTAAACTTATTGTCTAACCTCAGATTATGCTTTGAGTGTGTAATTGTATTATTACAGGTATATCTTGTTTATCTCTATCTATTAATGCCAATGTATAGACAATGGATTATTTACTCTGATGTATGATTGGTCTCAGGGTGAGGCTTGTATGTTAATCTATATGTTAAACTTCAATAAAAAAAAATTATTTAAAAAAAAAAAGGCAGAATAGTCCTTATAGTCACCATTTTGAATGTTGGTATCCTTACATAACGATTCAATAATTTTAGATCCAGAACTGGTCTGAAGGAATTCTCATTCTTTGGTACAATGAACAGATTTTAGTAAAACCCCAGACCTCGTTCCAGAACTGGAACTGGCACAATTACCCCAGCCAACTCTAGGTCTGAAACACATTTCAGAAACGCCTGAGCCTTTACTGGGTTTACTGGAATGCGTGAGAGAAAAAATCTTCTCACAGGCGGTCTTACCTTGAAACCTATTCTGTACCCTTGTGAAACAATGTTCTGAATCCAAAGACTTTGAATCGAATTGATCCAAACATCTTTGAAAAATCATAACCTGCCCCCTACCAGCTGTGCTGGAATGAGGGCCGCACCTTCATGCGGATTTAGGAGCTGGTTTTGACTTTCTAAAAGGCTTGGATTTATTCCAGACTGGAGAAGGTTTCCAAACGGAAACTGTTCCTTTAGGGGAAGGGTCAGGCTTCTGTTCCATATTCTGACGAAAGGAACGAAAACGATTAGCAGCCCTATATTTACCTTTAGATTTTTTGTCCTGAGGCAAAAAAGCTCCCTTCCCCCCAGTAACAGTTGAAATTATTGAATCCAACTGAGAACCAAATAATTTATTACCTTGGAAAGAAAGAGAAAGCAACGTTGACTTAGAAGTCATAACTGCATTCCAAGACTTAAGCCATAAAGCTCTTCTAGCTAAAATAGCTAAAGACATATACCTGACATCAATTCTAATGATATCAAAAAATGCATCACAAACAAAGTTATTAGCATGTTGAAGAAGTTTAACAATGCTATAAGCATTATGGTCTGACACTTGTTGCGCTAAAGCCTCCAACCAGAAGGTGGAAGCTGCAGCAACATCAGCCAAAGAAATAGCAGGTCTAAGAAGATTACCTGAACATAAATAAACCTTCCTTAGAAAGGATTCAAGCTTCCTATCTAAAGGATCCTTAAAAGAAGTACTATCTGCCGTAGGAATAGTAGTACGTTTAGCAAGAGTAGAGATAGCCCCATCAACTTTGGGGATTTTTTCACAAAACTCTAATCTATCAGATGGCAAAGGGTACAATTTCTTAAACCTTGAAGAAGGAGTAAATGAAGTACCCAGACTATTCCATTCCCTAGAAATTACTTCTGAAATAGCATCAGGAACTGAAAAAACTTCTGGAATAACTACATGAGGTTTAAAAACTGAATTTAAACGCTTATTAGTTTTAATATCAAGAGGACTAGACTCCTCCATATCTAAGGCAATCAACACTTCTTTAAGTAAAGAACGAATAAACTCCATTTTAAACAAATATGAAGATTTATCAGTGTCAATATCTGAGGCAGAATCTTCTGAACCAGATAGATCCTCATCAGAAATAGATAAGTCAGAATGATGGCGGTCATTTAAAAATTCATCTGAAATATGAGAAGTTTTAAAAGACCTTTTACGTTTACTAGAAGGAGGAATAACAGACAGAGCCTTCCGAATAGAATTAGAAACAAATTCTCTTACATTAACAGGAACATCCTGAACATTAGATGTTGAAGGAACAACAACAGGTAATGGATTATTACTAATGGAAATATTATCTGCGTTAGATAGTTTATCATGACAACTTAACACAAACTACAGCTGGAGGAACAGTTACCAAAAGTTTACAACAAATGCACTTAGCTTTGGTAGAACCAACATCATGCAGCGTCTTTCCAGAAGTAGATTCTGATCCAGGGTCAGGTAGTGACATCTTGCAATATGTAATAGAAAAAACAACATATAAAGCAAAATTATCAAATTCCTTAAATGACAGTTTCAGGAATGGGAAAAAATGCAAAACAGAACAAGCCTTAGAAACCAGAAGCAACTAAAAAGTGAGACTGAAATAATGTGAAAAAAACTGGCGCCAAGTATGACGCCCACATTTTTGCGCCAAGAATAACGCCCACATTTTTTGGCGCCAAGAATGACGCCCATATTTTTTGGCGCCAAAAACGTCCGCAACACACATACGTCAAAAATGACCCAACCACGTGAAAAAAAGTCTTGCGCAAAAAATGACGCAATAAATTGAAGCATTTTCTGCACCCGCGAGCCTAACAGCCCGCAATTTAGAAAAAAAAGTCAATTGAAAATTTTTAAGGTAAGAAAAAATATAAATTCATATGCATTTTCCCAAAAAATGAAACTGACAGTCTGAAAGAAGGAATACTGATTATCCTGAATCATGGCAAATATAAGTTTAAAACATATATTTAGAACTTTACATATAAAGTGCCCAACCATAGCTTAGAGTGTCATGAATAAAATAAAACTTACTTACCCTAAGACACTCATCTACATATAGTAGATAGCCAAACCAGTACTGAAACTAGAATCAGTAGAGGTAATGGTATATAAGAGTATATCGTCGATCTGAAAAGGGAGGTAGGAGAAGAAATCTCTACGACCGATAACAGAGAACCTATGAAATAGATCCCCTAGAGGAAGACCATGGAATTCAAATAGGCAATACTCTCTTCACATCCCTCTGACATTCACTGCACTCTGAGAGGAAAACCGGGCTTCAGCCTGCTGCGGAGCGCATATCAACGTAGAATCTAGCACAAACTTACTTCACCACCTCCATGGGAGGCAAAGTTTGTAAAACTGAATTGTGGGTGTGGTGAGGGGTGTACTTATAGGCATTTTGAGGTTTGGGAAACTTTGCCCCTCCTGGTAGGAATGTATATCCCATACGTCACTAGCTCATGGACTCTTGCCAATTACATGAAAGAAAACCACGCTTTGATAGAATCAAGCGTTCAATCTCCAAGCAGTCAGACGCAGAGAAATTAGATTTGGATGTTTGAAAGGACCTTGAAGTAGAAGGTCCTGCCTCAGCGGCAGAGTCCATGGTGGAAAGGATGAAATGTCCACCAGATCTGCATACCAAGTCCTGCGTGGCCACGCAGGAGCTATCAAAATCACTGAAGCTCTCTCCTGCTTGATCTTGGCAATCAGACAAGGGAGCAGAGGAAACGGTGGAAACACATAAGCCAGGCTGAAGGACCAGGGTGCTGCTAGAGCATCTATCAGCGCTGCCTTGGGGTCCCTGGACCTGGACCCGTAACGAGGAAGCTTGGCGTTCTGACGAGACGCCATGAGATCCAGTTCTGGTTTGCCCCATAGTTGAATCAACTGGGCAAATACCTTCGGATGGAGCTCCCACTCTCCCGGATGAAAAGTCTGCCGACTTAGGAAATGCGCCTCCCAGTTCTCTACTCCTGGGATATGGATAGCTGAGAGATGGCAAGAGTGAACCTCTGCCCATAGAATTATCTTTGAAACCTCCAACAAAGCCAGGGGGCTCCTTGTACCCCCCTTATGGTTGATATAGGCTACAGTCGTGATGTTGTCCGACTGAAATCTGATGAACCTGACCGCAGCTAGCTGAGGCCAAGCCTGAAGAGCATTGAATATCGCTCTTAGTTCCAGAATGTTTATCGGAAGGAGGGCTTCCTCCTGAGTCCACGAACCCTGAGCCTTCAGGGAGTTCCAGACTGCGCCCCAGTCCAGAAGGCTGGCATCTGTCGTCACTATAGTCCATTCTGGCCTGCGGAAGCTCATTCCCCTGGACAGATGGACCCGAGATAGCCACCAGAGAAGAGAATCCCTGGTCTCTTGATCCAGATTTAGCAGAGGGGACAAATCTGTGTAATCCCCATTCCACTGATTGAGCATGCAAAGTTGCAGTGGTCTGAGATGTAGGCGGGCAAACAGAACTATGTCCATTGCCGCTACCATTAAGCCGATTACTTCCATACACTGAGCCACTGACGGCTGAGAAGTGGAATAAAGAGCACGGCAGGAAGTTAGAAGCTTTGACAACCTGACCTCTGTCAGAAAAATCTTCATTTCTACTGAATCTATCAGAGTTCCTAGGAAGGAAACTCTTGTGAGAGGGGAGAGAGAACTCTTTTCTTCGTTCACCTTCCACCCATGAGACCTCAGGAATGCCAGAACAATGTCCGTATGGGATTTGGCGATTTGAAAATTCGACGCCTGTATCAGAATGTTGTCTAGGTAAGGAGCCACCGCAATGCCTCGTGGCCTTAGAACCGCCTGTAGGGACCCTAGAACCTTCGTAAAGATTATTGGTGCCGTGGCTAACCCGAAGGGAAGAGCCACAAACTGGTAATGCCTGTCTAGGAAGGCAAACCTGAGAAACCGATGAGGATCTCTGTGTATCGGAATGTGGAGATAAGCATCCTTTAAGTCCACGGTAGTCATATATTGACCCTCCTGGATCATAGGTAGGATGGTTCGAATAGTCTCCATCTTGAAGGATGGGACCCTGAGAAATTTGTTTAGGATCTTGAGATCCAAGATTGGTCTGAAAGTTCCCTCTTTTTTGGGAACTATAAACAGATTTGAATAGAATCCTTGCCCCTGTTCCTCCCTTGGAACTGGGTGGATCACTCCCATAACCAGAAGGTCTTGAACGCAACGTAAGAATGCCTCTCTCTTTATCTGGTTTGCAGATAATTGTGAGAGATGAAATCTCCCCTTTGGAGATGAGGCTTTGAAATCCAGAAGATATCCCTGGGAAACAATCTCCAGAGCCCAGGGATCCTGGACGTCTCTTGCCCAAGCCTGGGCGAAGAGAGAAAGTCTGCCCCCAACTAGATCCGGTCCCGGATCGGGGGCTACTCCTTCATGCTGTCTTAGAGGCAGCAGCAGGTCTTTTGGCCTGCTTTCCCTTGTGCCAAGCCTGGTTAGGTCTCCAGACTGGCTTGGACTGGGCAAAATTTCCTTCTTGTTTTGCAGTAGAGGAAGTTGAAGCTGCGCCACTCGAAGTTTCGAAAGGAACGAAAATTAGTCTGTTTGGTCCTTAATTTGTTGGACCTATCCTGGGGAAGGGCGTGGCCTTTTCCTCCAGTAATATCAGAAATGATCTCCTTCAGTCCAGGCCCGAATAGGGTCTGCCCTTTGAAGGGGATGTTGAGAAGCTTAGACTTTGAAGTAACATCAGCTGACCAGGAATTAAGCCATAGCGCCCTACGCGCCTGAATGGCAAAACCTGAATTCTTAGCCGTTAGCTTTGTTAAATGAAAAACGGCGTCAGAAATAAATGAATTGGCTAACTTAAGAGCTTTAAGCCTGTCTAGGATACCATCCAATGGGGTCTCCACCTGTAGAGCCTCTTCAAAAGACTCGAACCAGAAAGCCGCTGCAGCAGTGACTGGGGCAATGCATGCAAGAGGCTGGAGAATAAAACCTTGTTGTATAAAGATTTTCTTAAGGAAACCCTCTAATTTTTTATCCATTGGATCTAGGAAAGCACAACTGTCCTCGACGGGGATAGTTGTATGCTTAGCTAGGGTAGAGACTGCTCCCTCCACCTTAGAGACCGTCTGCCACGAGTCCCGTGTAGCGGCATCTATGGGAAACATCTTTTTAAAAGCAGGAGGGGGAGAGAACGGTACACCTGGTCTATCCCATTCCTTCGCAATAATTTCTGAAAACCTCTTAGGGATTGGAAAAACATCAGTGTAAACAGGCACTGCAAAGTATTTGTCCATTTTACACAATTTCTCTGGGACTACAATGGTGTCACAGTCATCCAGAGTCGCTAAAACCTCCCAGAGCAACAAGCGGAGGTGTTCAAGCTTAAATTTAAATGCTGTCATTTCAGAGTCAGACTGAAGTAACGCCTTCCCTGAATCAGAAATGTCACCCACAGATAGAAGCTCTCCTGCTTCGGCTTCTGTACATTGTGAGGGTATATCAGACATAGCTACTAAAGCGTCAGAAAGCTCTGTATTTGTTCTAGCCCCAGAGCTGTCTCGCTTTCCTTGTAACCCTGGCAGCTTGAACAATACCTCTGTGAGGGTATGATTCATAACTGCCGCCATGTCTTGTAAGGTAAACCCATTGGACGCGCCAGATGTACTTGGCGTCACTTGCGCGGGAGATATAGGTTCTGACACATTGGGAGAGCTAGGTGGTTTAACCTCCCTTTTGTCAGACTGAGAAACCTCTGGTGATAAATCTTTAAAACCCATAATATGGTCTTTATAACTTATAGAAAGGTCAGTGCATTTGGTACACATTCTAAGAGGGGGCTCCACAATGGCTTCTAAACATAATGAACAAGGAGTTTCCTCTATGTCAGACATGTTTAACAGACTAGTAATGAGACCAGCAAGCTTGGAAAACACTTTAATAAATGTGAAAAAGCAATTAAACAAAAACGGTACTGTGCCTTAAAGAGAAAAAACCTACCACATAAACTTCAAAACAGTGTTAAAAAGTAGTAAACTCTACGAAATTTTTACAGTGTGTATAAGACTAAAGCAGCATTGCACCCACTTGCAAATGGATGATTAACCCCTTAGGCCCCAAACCGGATTAGAAAAACGGTAAAACCGTTAAAAAACTGTCAAACACACTGCCGCTGTGGCTCCTACCTGCCCTTAAACACGATTTTTGCAGGAAAAAAACCTTCTATAGTGGTCCTAGATGCCAGAGGACTCCTTTAGGGAAGCTGGATGTCTCAGTCTGAATATCAACTGTGCATAAAGTGCGCGAAAATACGCCCCTCCCACCATGCACTCAATGTCAGTGGGCCTTAAAAAAGTACTCCTAGGAGTAATCTAACAAGCCATGTGGAAAACTAGGCCCCAAATAAAGATTTATCACCCTCAGACAAAAAATGTTTTTTCTGTAAGTTATGCAAACGTTTTTACACTAAGTAATATGAGAGTTAACATGAATATTACCCTTATCTTGTAAGCATGATCCCAGTCGTTGTTCAATCACTTTATCAGGCTTACCTCAAATATACCAGGCACTGTCAGCATTTTCTAGACCTTATCATCTCTCTAGAAAAAAATATACTGAACATACCTCAAAGCAGGTGATCTGCAAACCGTCCCCCCAACTGAAGTTTTCTTTCCATACTCTTCAGTTATGTGTGAGAACAGCAATGGACCTTAGTTACAAACCGCTAAGATCATCAACCTCCAGGCAGATTCTTCTTCCAATTTCTGCCTGAGAGTAAAACAGTACAACGCTGGTACCGTTAAAAATAACAAACTCTTGATTGAAGGTGAAAACTACACTAAGTCACCACATATCTCTTGATACTTCCTTTCTTGTCGAGAGTTGCAAGAGAATGACTGGGGGTGGCAGTTAGGGGAGGAGCTATATAGACAGCTCTGCTGTGGGTGTCCTCTTGCAACTTCCTGTTGGGAGGGAGAATATCCCACAAGTAATGGATGAACCCATGGACTGGATACACCTTTACAAGAGAAAGACCTCTTCTAAACTGCCAGTGAGGTGCACACAGAAGGCAGAAAGAGTTAAGCATTAGGGCTTTCACATGGATGAACTACAGGTGCAGCATCCATCCCCTTTAGTCCTACACTGCCCTGTTTATGTTCCCAGCTAACTAACTCATGTGTGCAGGCTGCAGGGACTGCTGGTTCCCTGTCATCCACGGTAATTATCTGACATTTAGAATGGGAACTGCTTTTATTTGTGCACAGTTCTGATTACAAAGAATAGCTGTCACTTTTAGGGTTTACAGAGATGCAAGATAATCAGATTTTGTTTTTGTAGACAGAAATAGTCTCTTTGCATTCAAACACTCTCCCAGGCTTTTAAAATGTTATAAAATGTATTATGTGTGTGTGTGTGTGTGTATATATATATATATATATATATATATATATATATATATATATATATATATACACATATACATATACACACACACACACACACAGTATATACATACATACACACATACACACACACCGGCCACTTTATTGGGTAGGTACACCTCGCTAGTACCGGGTTGGACCCCCTTTTGCCTTCAGAACTGCCTTAATTCTTCGTGGCATAGATTTAACAAGGTATTGGAAACATTCCTCAGACATTTTGGTCCATATTGACATGACAGCATCATGCAGTTGCTGCAGATTTGTTGGCTGCACATCCTTGATGCGAATCTCCCGTTCCACCACATCCCAAAGGTGCTCTATTGGATTGAGATCTGGTGACCATGGAGGCCATTGGAGTACAGTGAACTCATTGTCATGTTCAACCAGTTTGAGATGATTTGAGCTTTGTGACATGGTGCATTATCCTGCTGGAAGTAGCCATCAGAAGATGGGTACATTGCAGTCATAAAGGGCTGGACATGGTCAGCAACAATACTCAGGTACGCCATGGCGTTTAAACGATGCTCAATTGGTACTATGTGGCCCAAAGTGTGCCAAGAAAATATCCTCCACACCATTACACCACCAACACCAGCCTGAACCATTGATACAAGGCAGGATGGATCTATGCTTTTTTTTTTTTTTTTTTTCAATCAGTTATTTTTATTGAAAATTTATACAAACAAAAATTCAAGAATTCAAATACAACAGACATACCAACATTTCACAGCATAATTTACTTCAGGTTAGAATTAGAGGGTTATCAAAGGAATGAAACTTTTTAAAGTTACAATTGTAGTTTTAATCTTAGTAGACTACAACAGCACCCCGATCAATTATTATCTGACTAGCAGGAGATCTGTAACTTCATGCACTCTCTACGCTAAAAGGTAAATGTCCAGTGGTCTCGGCCTTGGTTTAGTCAAGCTGAATCACAGCTATCTTAGTCATGGTATCTTTTTATGATGAAGGTTTCCCTAGGTCCCATAGAAATCTGATGTCTGCAAAAAAATCTTGTTTACCTAGATACGTGTAGTGTATCTGTTCCATCGCTAAAATGTGCTCTACTTCCCTCAGCCACATCTGGTGGGTGGGGGTTTGTGTTGTCTTCCAAAGTCTAGGAATTAGGCGCTTAGCGCAGTTGAGTAGGCATCGAAATAAGTGTTTACGATAGGAGCAGTGTATTGGGGGAGTGTCTTGCAGTAAAATCATAGTAGGAGTGAATGTTATATTGAGTCCTAGAACCGTATTTATGCTTTTTGTGATGTCTGTCCAAAATGTCTGAATGCGAGGGCACTGCCACCAGATATGTGACAGAGTGCCCCTTTCACCACAACGCCTCCAGCAAGAGTAGGAGGAGTTTGGGAAGATGCTGTGAAGTCGCTGTGGGGTTAGGTACCACCTTGATAAGAGCTTATAATTCATTTCGGCAAAAACCAGTGATATGGAAGACTTTTTAATTTCAGTGAAAATGTGGTTCCATTGTACGTCAGAGAGGACAGTGTCTAGTTCTTTCTCCCATTTAACTATATATGAGGGTCTCTTGTTTGGAAAGGAGCCCCTAAGCAGTTTGTATATTATAGAAATATGTGATCTTGACATAGTGGGGGTTGTACATAGGGTTTCAAAAGGGGTAAGGGATCTGGAGAGATCCCCAGAGACTGGACTGCTCGTGATAGCATGTCTCAGCTGCAAATAAGGGAACCAGTGTTGAAACGGAGGACCTAATAGGTGAGAAAGTTCTAGTTGAGAACGAATTTGCCCTTTGTTGAGTACTATATGTGCCGGGATATTGGAGGTAGAGTTTGCGACTGTCGGTGTTTTAATGGAGTGCGGGTGTAGGAAAAGGGGATTATTAAGAAGAGGTGTGAGTGGAGAGGGTATGGACGAGATACATTTATCGAGGGACAATGTCTTATCCCAGACTCGTAAGGATCTATGCTTTTATGTTGTTCACGCCTTTACCATCTGACCCTACCATCTGAATGTTGCAGCTGAAATCGAGACTCACAGCAGGCAACGTTTATCCAATCTTCTATTGTCCAATTTTGGTGAGACTGTGCAAATTGTAGCCTCAGTTTCCTGTTCTTAGCTGACAGGAGTGGCACTGGTGTGGTATTTTGCTGCTGCAGCATATCTGCTTCAGGTACGACTTGTGCCTTCAGAGATAATATTCTGTACACCTTGATTTGTTAGGAGTGGTTATTTGAGTTACTGTTGTCTTTCTGTCATCTCGAACCAGTCTGCCCATTCTCCTATTACACCAACAAGGCATTTGTCCACACAACTGTCGCTCACTGGATATTTTCTCTTTTTTGGACCATTCTCTGTAAACCCTAGAGATGGTTGTGCGTGACAATCCCAGTAGATCAGCAGTTTTTTTAAATACTCAGTCCAGCACCAACAACCATGCCTCGTTCAAAGTTCGTTCTCTCTATTTATTTATTTATTTATTTATATATATAACATACACATATACCCTGCTTTACTGCCAATACGGAGGTGCCGCAAACCCAGAAGTCACTGTTGGGGTTGCTAGAACTGTGCAGTATTGTACTGTACAGGTAATTTGGTAAGTGCATTATATACTGTACATTAGTACTGTACACACAAGTACAGTACAGTCACTTTACACTTGTTGTTTGGCAATTAAAAGGTACAGGTATTGTATGAAATAAAAAATAAATGTATTAAATACAGTAAAGTACAGTACCTGTACTATAATTCTATTTCTCCTCTCCCTTCCCAGTCCCCTAAATACTGTTGTACTGTACAGGTATTAGCAGGTGGGACTTCCACTAGTACAGTTATGTATATTATTGTTATAATACCTTTGTGCTTACCTTGAATAGTACAGGTAAGCATTTCATATGCCTCCATCTCATATGCCTATACCATACCATAAAACATAACCTACTTTATTACTGTACAGTACTGTATAGCACGGTGTGAGATCTCTACATAAAATAAGGATCTGGCATACAGTACAGTAGAGTAGGTTATGTTTTATGGTATGGGCATCTGAGATGAAGGAGGCATATGAGATTCTTACCTGTACTATTCAAGGTAAGCACAAAGGTATTATAACTTGCAATCCTTGTTTGAATTAATGCATTTTTATTTGTAAATAAAATAGCCAGTCATTGCAATAGGAGCAGACAAACTTTTTTCATATGATTTTTTTTATAATTTCAAAATTCACTCTCCCAGTATCATCTCTGTTTTGTATTTTAGTCTTTGTTGTTTTATTTCTACATTTCTACAATGGCCCTGGCTCCGGGTGATGACAAACAGCACAGTGGTGAACGCTAAAGAAAAATACTTAAAAGAAGAAAAAAGTGCTGCTCCAGTGCACACAAAAGTGATTCGCAAGAGAGATAACCTTATTGCTGAAATGGAGAATCTGCTAGTGGTTTGGATAGAGGATCAAACCAGCCTCAAAGTGCCTTTAAGCCAAGCCATTATCCAAAGCAAGGCACTATCCTTGTTTAATGCAATGAAGGCTGAAAGAGGTGAGAGTGCTAACGAACATTTTGAAGCTAACAGAGGTTGGTTTAACAGGTTTAAGGAAAGAAGTCATCTGCACAACATTAAAGTTCAAGGGGAAGCAGCTAGTGCAGATGTTGAATTTGCAGAGGCTTTTCCAGAAGAGCTGGCTAAAATTATAGAAGATGGTGTTTACACCATGCAGAAAATATTCAATGTTCATGAAACAGACCTTTTCTGAAAAAAATGCCATCTAGGACATTTATTGCAAAGGAGGAAAAGTTAATGCCAGTATTCAAAGCTGCAAAGGATCGACTAACAATGCTTTTAGGTGCTAATGCAGCTGGTGATTTTAAGCTGAAGCCTATGATGATTTACCATTCTGAGAATCCTAGGGCTCTGAAAAACTATGCTAAATCTAGCTTGCCTGTTTACTACAAATCAAACACAAAAGCCTGGATGACTACAAGTCTATTTACAACATGGTTTACAGATTTTTTTTATTTTTTTTTAAAGGAATTTTATTTGGTTTTAAAATTAAAGTTACACTTGGTGACACGCAGGACCCCTGTTCAAACAGACACAAACAAAAGGTTCGGACACGTGGGTCCGGTTACATGTTTTTAAAAGTAAAGTTACACTTGGTGACACGCAGGACCCCTGTTCAAACAGACACAAACAAAAGGTTCGGACACGTAGGTCCGGTTACAGTTGCTATCAAGACATTGATATGCAAGGATTTGTGGTGAAAATAATTCACCTAGGTTGAACCCTGATGTGGGCTCTAGATATGAGGGGGCGGGAGGTGCGGAGTGTACATTAAATTTAGTGTTTCAAAAAGCAAAGTTAGTAGAAGTTGCTTTAAAATATATTAATGAATTTGATCGCATAGATTGAGGAGCAGGTTCTGCAAGCATACTAGTCGACAAAAGGAGTAAGTGATTGTTTTAAAGAAGAGGCAAAACTATTAGGTAATGTCAGAGCTAGTTGTAGGAGATGGCTACTTAGGGACTATATAGAGCAATTCTATAGCTGATGGATAACCGTAAGGTATCTTATGTGGGAGAGGTGACCAGAGGCTCTTAGATCCAGGGCTTGTGTACTTCAGGAGGAGAAGAATATATTCCAGCGATACAGAATATCATGGCAAACTCTCAATATACCAGTAATTGAACCTAGCACACGCGTTGCACCTTGCACACATAGCACACGCAGCACCTAGCACACGCAACACCCAGCACACATTAGTACCTAACGCATACAATACCTAGCTCACATAGTACCCAGCACAAACAGTGGTGTCGAAGCACACATGTAGTGTACCTTATTACATGTAAAGAATGTCTCAAGCAGTATGTAGGCCTCACCTCAAGAGAGGTTAGAGACAGGATCAAGGAGCACATCTATGATGTTAAGTCTGATGATCCTGATTCACAAGTAGCACGGCATATCAAATTCTGCCACGGTAGTAAGATTGATTGTCTGGCGTGGCAGATTATTGAATGGGTGCGAGCTCCCAAAAGAAGAGGTGATAGAGACAAAATGCTTCGAACACAGGAAGCATTTTGGATCTTTAAACTCAAGACCAGATTTCCTGATGGTCTAAACATTCAGACTGATCTGATTAACTGTTGGAGATAGGAGATCTTTTATTCTATGAATGTATCTATGTACATATGCTCTTTAAATTAATTCACTTGTCACTTTATTTATATTTATTTTTATAAGCAGATATCTTCATTTATATCTTGAATTAAATATAGCACGCACTATTAGGAATTTTATTCATTCCAACATTAATACTTATGTATAGTGTTAAAATCTCCACTAATCTAATCTTCATATATAGTTAGCGATACCTAACTTTGGTTTATTTCAGGCATACTAATGTTGGATTAGATAGGTAGTCTGTACTAATATTGTATATCTAGTAAGTTTATTTAATTATAGACTTAGATTTAGGCAGTTAGATGTGTTATTAGTTTAACTAACTAACAAAGAATGGATTTTTTCTTTTCTTTTCGGTTTTGTATTGCTATACAATGTACACATAATATGCTCCTCTTTGGTATACTCCTTTGTATTAATAACTGATTTTGTTATATGATATAATAAGTAATAGTGTTATACTCTTTTTATGGTATATTACAATAACAATATATACTCCTGTTGCTTTGTGAATTTACAATTGTGAATCCAGTATACAATGAGTTAATTGTGGCTGCATAAACTCCCACTATGTTTACGTCAGTGTAATCACTAAATTTAAGAGGGCTGTGAGCGAGTGACAGCACGGTCTATGAGTAAGGTAGATAGCTGAAACATGTCAGACCGCTGCTGTCCTAGCTCTTTATGGTTTTAACTGATTACTATTTTAACAATACGTGTGGCAATAAAAGCTAAGTCTTAACTTCTTAACCTGTGGCCCCGACTCGCCTTTTTCTTCTTTTTTTGTGGCTGTATGCATTTTTGCAGACTTACAGAGGTCTGCCGGCAGTTTGCGGGGAGCGCCGATTGCGGCTGCAGTATCGGTAAGCTGGCTTCATTGGTCACACCTGGCTGTGACAAAGGAAACTAGGGGAGGAGAATTTCAGAAGAAGAAACAACCGAGACCGGGAGGTTTGCTTTTGCTATGGATTGCTGCAACGACCGGATTGAATAAGGTACTGTTTTCCTGACTTGAATACTGTCTCTGCTAAGTTGCCCCCTGAGCTGATCGGCTTGTGTGAAATTACGGCAAGCACTGTTGGAGCGCTGTAATAGGATATTTCTATTTGTTTTCCAGCACAAACAGTACCCAGCACACACAGTACCCAACACACACAGTACCCAACACAAACAATACTTAGCACACATAGTACCTGACACACATAGGACCTAGCACACACAGTACCTAGCACACACAGTACCTAGCACACGCAGTACCTAGCACACACAGTACCTAGCACACACAGTACCTAGCACACACAGTACCTAGCACACACAGTACCTAGCACACACAGTACCTAGCACACACAGTACCTAGCACACACAGTACCTAGCACACACAGTACCTAGCACACACAGTACCTAGCACACACAGTACCTAGCACACACAGTACCTAGCACACACAGTACCTAGCACACACAGTACCTAGCACACACAGTACCTAGCACACATAGTACCTAGCACATACATATATTACCCAGCACACATATTACCTAGTACATGCAATACCTAGCACACATAGTACCTAGCACATGCAATACCTAGCACAAACAATACCTAGCACACATAGTACCTAGCACATGCAATACCTAGCACATACAGTACCTAGCACACATAGTACCTAGCACACACAGTACCTAGCACATGCAATACCTAGCACATGCAATACCTAGCCCACATGGTACCTAGCACATGCAATACCTAGCACCCATAGTACCTAGGACATACAATACCTAGCACACGTAGTACCTAGCACTTACAATACCTAGCACACATAGTACCTAGCACACACAGTACCTAGCACAAACAGTACCTAGCACACATAGTACCTAGCACAAACAGTACCTAGTACCTGCAATATCTAGCACACATAGTACCTAGCACATACAGTACCTAGAGCACGCAATACCTAGCACACATAGTACCTAGAACATACGGTGCCCAGCACATCAGAACATAGCACACACAGTACCTAGCACACGCAGTACCTAGCACACGAGGTACCTAGCACACGAGGTACCTAGCACCCGCAACACCTAGCACACACTGAACCCAAAAACAGTACCTGGCCCTCACTGAACCTAACACAAACAGTTACCTAGAACATGGAATACCTAGCACACATAGTACCTAGCACATGCAATACCTGTACCTAGCACAAACAATACCTAGCACACATAGTACCTAGCACATGCAATACCTAGCACATACCGTACCTAGCACATACCGTACCTAGCACACACCGTACCTAGCACACATAGTACCTAGCACACATAGTACCTAGCACACATAGTACCTAGCACATGCAATACCTAGCCCACATAGTACCTAGCACATGCAATACCTAGCACCCATGGTACCTAGGACATACAATACCTAGAACACATAGTACCTAGCACATGCAATACCTAGCACACATAGTACCTAGCACAAGCAGTACCTAGTACCTACAATACCTAGCACACATAGTACCTAGCACATACAGTACCTAGCACATGCAATACCTAGCACACATAGTACCTAGAACATACGGTGCCCAGCACATCAGAACATAGCACACATAGTAACTAGCACACGCAGTACCTAGCACACGAGGTATCTAGCACCCGCAACACCTAGCACACGCAGCACCTAGCACCCGTAGTTCCTAGCACACACTGAACCCAGCACAAACAGTACCTGGCCCCCACTGAACCTAACACAAACAGTGCCTAGCACCCTCTGAACCCAGCACACATAGTACCAATAGTATAATCCATAACTTTTTGCACATTTTGTTGCTGTTAGTTTCCCATCTATACTTGGCTTTGTATTAAATTCGTTTGGGAGACTGCCAGTCTCCAAGTCCTCTGGTGCCAGGAAATCTTTTCCAGATCATTACAGTTAGGCAAAGACAAAACAAACACTGAATGTAAGGTGGGCTCTAGCAGCCTCATAACAAATACTTATCCCATGGTGTGGGTATGAAAATGTTTCCCACAACGAAATACCAGGAACAAACATGAATCAACTTAAATTGCAAGCAGCAACTATAGGGGTGGGCTGCACAATTCAGTGGTTCATATTGTTAGACATAATAGAAACTATATGCCTGCTATAGTTAGCGAGATTCACTTAAGAAGAGAGTGCCTACTTGTGCATATCTTAGTATATAGAAGGTAGCTATTGAATATCTAATAACATGGCGGTCCTATAGCACCTTTTGTATTACTGGAAACTGAGTGCATGTGCTAGTCGCCACAGTGTACAAGAATACCATTTTGTGGGTCAGTATTAGCATAAATTAAGGTAGGTTGACAGGTCAGTAAGGAAAACTAGGAGACTCCATCAAATATTATGCAAGGACTTCTAAATAAGGCTAGTGCAGAGAAATACCAGCATATGGAAAGATCAGAAACAAATAAAGATTTCTCTCCAGTTATTTTCCCCTCCTGGGTTCTAGAAATATATTAAACCTATTTGGTCTAGCCTGTATGTAGTGGACAAATTTGACTGAAGTTAAGATGTAGTTTTATGCGAGATAGAGTATACATCCTTAAATATCTGTCCCAGATGCAACAAACACTGACTATTTACCTACAGTTAGCCATAAAAATCAATGGGATCAAATAAATAAAAAAAACTTACAACCCCTACAATGGAGTAAATATTAATACTTGGGCAACTTCAATCTGCCTATTATTCCCAAAATGTGGTTCAAGATAAAGGTACATAAATTGTTTGTGTCTATGGGCCACGGTATCTACACATCTGAATTAAGTTCAAGAGTCCTCCAAGCGGCCGACACATTAGCCATCCTTAGGGTAATGCAAACGCTACAGCAATTTTAAGAACAAGCATGGCAGCAGATTTTAACGTTAGAGCAGGTTACAGCTGGGAGTAGTTAGTTTGTGATAACAAGCCTGCGATGTTAATCTAATGCCAGGTCACCCGACATGAAGGTGCAGGCTGCAGCCATGCTCGGACTTGTGTTGCTCCGATGTGACATCAAGTCGAGTAGTGAAGGAGGTCTGGGTAGCAAGCAGTCTGATCCCATGGATTGTCCTATCTGTACTCCGGAAGGAACCGGTAGGTACCAAGTAACTCAGTCACATTGGGCTCAGGGGCCAGGGGAGCCAT
Source organism: Bombina bombina (assembly GCF_027579735.1). Taxonomy (NCBI): domain Eukaryota; kingdom Metazoa; phylum Chordata; class Amphibia; order Anura; family Bombinatoridae; genus Bombina; species Bombina bombina. Next base: position 455,986,602 of record NC_069502.1, read on the forward strand.
CAATCAGCCATAGTTGCTACATGACTCACTAACCAGTCACGGGACTGAGGTATCACCTTAGTGAGTGTGGGCAGAGCCGGCTTTATGGACGCCTGATCAGCTGTTGGTGGAGGGCTTCTCCATGTTCCCCTATCTGGGATGCCTCTAGGTGTAAGTCTTTTGATCGTCCGTTTATGAAAATAAAAGTCTAGGGGATTTGATTCCTTTTTTCAGAATGGATGGTATGTATAATTCAGGGAATTGGCTGTAAGTAAAGTCTCTCAATCTGTAAATGGGCTGCTTTTGGTGAGATTATAAGTTTTGTGATACTCACGGCATCTATCCAGTATCCTTTTCGGCTAGGGCCCGGCCTGTAGTCCACTACCGTCTACCCTGTGTCTTATCCTTTGGTGTCTAGGTTAGGAGACCACCGGACCATCTAGCATGAGGTTCACAGCCTTTGAAAAGCTGGCCGCGTTGTAGGCCGCAGCCGCGGTCTTTCCTAAGGATACCTCCAGGGCCGTCTCTAATATTGACTGGGCCCTGGGCGAAAATTTTCTTGCCCCCCCCCCATGCAATTTCGCTCTCCACCCCAACATCCCAAAAAACAACAAAATCTATTTTTCTTTTAAATTATTAGCCCAGCAGTGGATTATCCACTGCTGAGCTAATCATTTAAAAAAATGAAATAAATTGCAATATGTGAAACTGGACCTAAGCAGTACTAATAAGTAAATAAATATATAAATTCATCCACTGTGGATTCATTTAATATTCTTTTGAATGTGATTCTGGTGTGAGGTTAGTTGGTTAAAGAGATTTAGGGCAGCCAACAGGAGCAAAGCAAGGTAAAGACTGAGGAGGAAGCATGGAGGTGCAGCATAAGTTAACTGACTGGAGCAGCAGAACTACTATGGGAAGCTGTAAAATCTGAGACAGAGAGAAAACAAAAACTATAAAAATAAACCTTACATTAATGTGTGAAGTATCAGCATGACACTATACATCAGCCACAGCAGCACATATCACTTCTTTGCTAGGAACAAGTTCCCTCTCACCTTGCACTAGACAATGCTGCATGGGGAGGGGTGTGTGTACACTCACTTATTCTTCCCACTGACACCTTTCTACAAAGCACTGTCCCCCTAACAAACTTCAGTTATTTGATCTTAGGGCCACAGCAGAAAGAGCAGGGCTAAGGGGACCAGCAGACTGGATGCTGTCTGTCCAAGGCTGCATGGATACAGTGTGAGATGAGTTACACAGCCTCAAGACTGAAGAGAGCAGTGTATGCAGCTGCAAAGATGCTCAAATCCTCACATGCTTGCCGCTCCAGCTTTCTGCTGCATGCGCCTACAGTCAGCCCTACCCAGAAACAATCCCTACCACCAGAGCAGTTACCTGGTAACAGTGGTAACCCCAGTAGGACCTTTTTTTTTTTTAAATTCTTTTTTATTACTGGAAACAAATGTGGTACAACAGAAAATCAGGCATTACAATAGATATTATAGAATTTGCATCAGTATTTTGCATTCATATTGATTACATTTCTGCAGATGGCTTGTCAGAGCCAAGTGCGCAGAGTAGTCCATGAGAGAGGAGGGTTAGGTATTGTCTTTATAGGCTTTAATCTGTAACATTTTGATGTAGTAAAGTCCGTCCAGTATACTTTGTATGCCACATCCGTCTCCATTTTCCAAAGTATTTTAATAACATAACATTTAACAATAACAGTAACTATAATATACTAACATTGTAATAAAAGGGTGGGGTTCAAGACGGGAAGGAGAGGTGGGGAGGGAAGGGGAAAAAAAAAAAAAAAAAAAAAAACACAACCTACCGGGTTGGATCCCGATATCTAGAAAAGCATTTCCTCAGTCGGGTATTTGGTGAAATTAAGGGTCTCCCCCTCAATTTCACCGGGGTTGGAGTTAAGAGTAAGCTGGGGCATCATCTCCGACTGGAGAAATGGTCTCAAGATCTGCTGTTTCAGGTCTATGTGGAACGTATTAATAAGAGGGCACCATTTTCTCCAGAAGGGCCTCAGTCGTCTGGTCACATCTAACCTTACATCATATTGTTCTATGTAAAGTTGTTTAATCAATAAGTGTTTAAATTGTGCTATTGTTGGGGGATGTTTAGATAGCCATCTTGTCAGGATACAGTGCCTTGCCAGTATGGTGCATATCGTAAGGATCTTGTGATGTCGTTGGTGTGTATCTCCCCATTTGAAGAGATATATTTCGGCCGTGGTGAGTTCTATTTCAACCTTAAGGGTGATTTTTACCCAGTATTGAAAATGTCCCCAGAAACGTCTGATAGCTGGACAGGTATAGAAGTAGTGCAGAAAAGAGGGGGCTGCACTGCTGCACTTAATACATTGGTTGGGGCATGCGTTGTTCCATTTTGCTAATCTATTAGGAGTAATATAGTCCTTGTGTAATAGTCTAGTCTGCGCCTCTCTATAGGTTATTGTGAGAGTGGCTTGTTTTGTGCTGTCTAGACTGTCTTTCAAATCTTGTACCGATACTTCAATATGGATGTCTGTAGCTAGTCTTGCTAGCATGTTGGCTTGTATGGTGGCCTCAGTATGTTTTATTAGTTGTGTGTAGAAATGTGTGAGGGAGAACCGACCCACTAGGAATAATGTCTGGGCGATAGCGAAGGGTGATTTGTCCCAGAAGCTGTCATGAGATGCTTGCAAAGACATCACATAGTGCCTCAACTGAAGGTAAGCATAAAAATGCTGATTTGGAAGCTGATATTTCGTCTTTAGCTCCTGGAAAGAGCGTATCGTGTGCAGCAATGGGTCCAGGATGACTCCCACTGTCCTGATACCCCGGGTTTCCCATACGCGGAACGGTGCATGCTCATCACCTGCTGGGAAGTCTGCATTCCCGCGGATAGGGATATACCTTGGGGAGGGGGTACCTATTTTTAGGAATTTGTGAATCAGCTGCCACGCCTTCAGTGGGTCGCGGTATAGTGCACTGTTGGCAACTCTAGGGGGAAGAGATGCCATTCTCGCATAAGGGAGATAAGCCGGCGTTAGCGGGGCGACAATCGCTTCTTCAATCGCTATGTCGGTGAAGTGTTTCGTATTCATCTGCCAGTCGGTGACCAATCTGGCTAATGCCGCCCAGTTGTACAACTTGAGATTTGGCAATCCCAAGCCTCCCCCCAGGTATGGGAGGTGTAGCTTGTTCGCTGCTATTCTGGGTTTACCTCCCTTCCAGATAAATCGTGACATGGCACGAGAGAGCATCCTCAGGTCCCGTTTGGACAGCAGAAACGGTAACATAAGCAGTGGGTATAAGATTTTGGGTAGTATTGTCATCTTGATCAAGCCAATACGACCCGACAAGCCCAGAGGGAGGTTAGACCAATTCGTTAGCTGGGAAGCCAACTCTGAACATTTACTTGATATGTTGAGATCATACATCTTAGAGGGATCTCTATGGAGCTTAATGCCAAGGTAGGTTAGCCCCTCCGAGACTTCCACGAATGGATAGCTTAGGGTAGAGGACGTATGTCTATGTAGCCATAGTATCTCTGACTTTGAGGTGTTTATTTGATATCCCGAAAAGGTACCGAAGTTCGAAATCATGTGTAGTATGTGTGGTATATGAACGGCTGGTGTGTCGACAAACAGTAGCATGTCATCGGCGTATAACGACAGGTGCAAGGGAATCCCTCTTATCGTGATCCCTGGGAAGAGTTGTCGAAGTTTCATCGCGAGGGGTTCCAGTGCTAGGTTGAACAGCAGCGGTGAAAGGGGGCAGCCCTGCCTGGTGCCCCGACGTAGCTGAAAATCCGAGGAAAAGAGGCCGCTTGCGACAACCCGTGCCACCGGTTGGTGGTACATTTTACCTATAACCTCCAAGAACGGACCCGTAAAACCGAACCTCCGCATAGTATCTAGAAGATGTGGCCATTCTACCCGGTCGAAGGCCTTCTCTGCATCCAAGGATAGCAGGAAGGCCTCCGGCGTGTCTTTCCTATCCCTTTCCTGCCCCTGTGCCCAGTAATGTTCTATCACCTGCATGACCCTGCGAAGATTCACCACCGATGAACGTTTGAAGACGAAGCCCGTTTGATCCGTATGGACTAGGTCAGGGAGAATCACCTTCAATCTGTTAGCAAGAATCTTCATGAACAACTTGTAATCTGTATTTAACAGAGATATTGGTCTGTAAGATTCAGGCTTTGAGCGGTCTTTACCCGGCTTGGGGATCAGCGTGATGTGCGCTGAAGTGAAGTTGTTAGAAGGGGGGGTGTCCGTGTGAAGGAAGGTATTGTACAGTCTGGTCAGAGTAGGTGTGATCTGGGCCTGTAGTGATTTGTAAAATTCAGCCGGTAGACCGTCTGGCCCTGGTGCCTTGCCTGCTGGCAAGGATCCCAGGGTGAAGGTGAGTTCCTCGAGTGTCACCGGGGCGTTTAAGCTGTCAATTTGGGTCTGTGTTAGTTGGGGCGGCTGCAGCGAATGCCAGAACTGCGTCTGAGTTCCCTCTGGAGCCGCGTCCTGTTGGGTATAGAGTTTTGCATAGTACTGTGCAAAGCACTGCGCTATGTCCTCTGGTTTAGTGTATGTTAGGCCTTGCGCTCTGATTGCTGTTATGTTGGCTCTTGCTGTCTGGGGTTTCGACAAGGTAGCCAGCATCCTGCCTGCCTTTCCACCGAATCTATAGAATTTTCCTGCTGTCTTTAATAGTCCAGCAGTCGCCTGTTGTTTCATAAAAGCCTCAAGGTCCGCTTTTGCTGCTAAGTATGTCTCATAGGTTGTTTTCGTGTTAGCCTGTAGATATGTTTGGTATGTTAGGCCCAGTTGTTTTTGTAAGTTCTTTAATTTATATTGTGTTTTGTGTCTTAATTTAGAGATATATGAGATTATAGCTCCAGCAAACACTGTCTTGGCCGTCTCCCATAGGAGTTGGGTGTTTTCAGTATGTACTGCGTTATCAGTGAGAAAGTCCGTCCAAGTGTGCTGTAAATATTTGGTAAATGCCTCTGAGGTGGTCAGATAGGTCAGAAATCTAAGGGTGTTTCTGTTAGTGTACCGTCTCCGGGTCCCAAGTGACAGTTCCACTGGTGCGTGGTCTGAAATCAGAATATTGTGTATCTTACAATGGTGTACCAGTGTGGTTAATTCCCCAGCAATCATGAATAAATCAATTCTGGAGAGGGTATGTTTAGCCTTGGTAAGACAAGTATAGTCCTTCCCCTCTGGATTCATCAACCTCCAGATATCACAGACCCCTAGATCCGCCTCCAGCATATTAAAGATTTTAGTTTCAAATCTGGCTTTGTAATTTACCTTAGGGTCCCTGGTAGGGTGAGGTGCCAGCCAAAGTCTATCCAGAATGTGTGTGGGTGAGATATTGAAATCCCCACCAATTATTAAATTTGAGCCTATGTGGGGAGCTAGTTGCCGGGTTAATTCTGACCAGAAACCTATAGTTCTATGGTTGGGGGCATATAAGTTGCAGAACACATATTTCACAGAATTTACCGTAGCTTGCACTATCATGAACCGTCCGTCTTTGTCTAGATAGGTGTTGTCTATCCTAGTTGTTAACCTTTTCCCGAACATAATAACTAAACCCCGGCTGGCACTTGTATAATATAGAAAGACTACCTGTCCCACCCAATCCCTTTGTAGTTTCTGATGTTCTGGGTCTGTTAGGTGCATCTCCTGTAATAAAGCTATGTCTGTGCCCAGTTTCCTAAGGTGAGTGAGTATCAGTTTACGTTTTATGGGCGAGTGTATTCCACCCACGTTCCAAGTCACTATTTTATGCGACATTCTCAGTTACATAGGATGAATAGATGGAGGAGGAAGAAAAAAAAAAAAGGGGGGGGGGGGGAAGAGAGAGAGAGAGGGGGAAGGGGGGGCGGGAAAGGACACTGAAGGGTTAAGGCAGTATCTTGATTTATTTTCATATAACTAACATTACATGCAATGCATTTTGGGCCTTCAACAGAGTCCTTGATATTCAATGAGTACTCATTGAGTTTAGCGTGTACACAACAGAACCATATATACAGTATATTCCCAACATAGGCATTAACAGTTCTAATTTTAACCAAGTGCAATTGTTCCATACCCTTACCCCTGGGAGGAGTAGATACTTGTGCTGGTGGGTTTGAGCCCGCCTGAGTCCCTGCTTGGAGTAAAAAGGGTGCCTCTTGGACAATAGGCGCATAGGGCACCTCCATGATGTGCTTTTTGCTCGTGAGGCATAGGAAATTAACGGAGGGTTTTGCTGGAATGGCAATTATAAGGGTGTAGGCGGAGGAAGCAATCCTTTTAGGGTAGGGTGGGGTTAGAATTATGCTAGGGCAGTATAGGTTTCTATAGGCAATACGCTTGTGGTGTCGTAAATTACAATCTAGATTGTCTCTATTGCCACTCAGATGGCTGGGGAACCTTTCGGGTTTTGAGTCTTCCTGCTTAGTGTCCTGCCTACATGGGGTGCTTGTGACTGTCCCCGTGCCTGCTTCAGCACAACTGTCAACATACGCTATCCAAACATTTAGATATGTGTAAACACTATGGCCTGTATTAATTGAATCAACATGTGCATTACTCTGAGGCAGCTCAGCACTCCCAGGAAGGAGTGTATGCGTTAGTGACCCAGTGTTATAACCTGCTAGAAACTGTAAACAAATTAAGAACAAACAGAACAATAATAAAACAAGTGTAACAGGTAAAACATAAAAAAACAGAACACATTTCAACATTACCCTAGAGGCAACGTCCCGCCTCTCTTTGAAGTCCATCAAACCTTTGGGAACCAGATTAGTTCCATTCTTGAAAAACAACATTAAGTAACAAAAAAAAAGTTCAGCCATCTTTTATCTACTATGGCCCAAAAGAGCAGAAGAGAGAGTCAAAGGGAGAGGACCTCCCGTTTTGGGCAGACGATCTTCAGGTTGGGGGGTGCTGATTTTCTGTTGCCAGATAACTTTTTATCGCCTGTGGTGAGTGGAAGAATTTAATACCATATGGTGTTTGTAGACGAAGTTTTGCAGGAAAGAGGAGTGCCACTTGACGTCCCTGTTCGTGGAGTTGGGAGCAGAGCGGTGCAAATTCCTTCCTTTGTCTAGAGACCTCTAGCGAGAAGTCCTGAAACAGGAGCAGCTTCGAGCCCTCATATATCAGTTCCTTATGCGATCTATAGGCTCTCAGAATTTTCAATTTTTCCTGGAAGTTCAGGCATTTGAATATCACCTGTCTAGGTTTAGTTCCCATCTGATCCAAGGCCCTCTCAGGACCTATCCGGTGTGCACGTTCTACATCAATGGGTAGGATGTCATCATGGATACCCAGTAATCTCAGTGCCGTAAACTCAAGAAGATCTTTGCCCTTAATTGATTCTGGTACTCCTACAATCCGCAAATTATTGCGGCGACTCCTGTTCTCCAGGTCATCTATGCGTTCTTGGAGTAGTTGAGTTTTCTTCACTAATTGTTTGACTGTAGTATCCGAGGCAAATTGCCTGTCCTCTACATCCGAAATGCGGGTTTCGGCTGCGTTTAAGCGTGTGGAGAACTGCCGCACCTCGCTCGTTAGCGTGTCCACCCCTGCTTGTAGGGAGTCCATTCTTGGGAGAAAAAATGATTTTAATTCTTGTAGGAGAGCAGAATGTGAAACTGAGTCTGAGATCGCTATTGGGTCAGGTACAGCTGGGCCCTCAGCATGGGCGTCCGACAGATGTTTCAGCCTCTTTTCGTTGGTCTTTGATCTGTGAGACATATCTGGTTTGGTAGAGGGAGACAGTTTGTGGAAGTATTTATCCACTTTCATTAGAGTGGGGTATGAAATCTTCTGGGTGCAGGGCGAACAAGTTAGATGGAGAAGTACTCAGATATTGCGGCCGTTGTCACCTGCAAACAGTACAAACGGGTGCCTTGTATGTATGATGGCGGGCAGAGGTGCACGCTCAGAGTCTCTCTGTAGTTATGTAATTTCTGTCTTGATGATTTAGATGATATAACCTGTCTCGTTGTGGTCATTCATAGATGGAGGAGACACAGTCAGAAACAGTGCAAGCACAGGTATACTAGCAATCGTGGTGTTATGTTGCCCACTTTGTGCCTGGGGTCGTTAGTTATGGACCAGGGGGGCCTTGTGAACATAAAATGTGCAGGTTTTTTTTTTTTTTTTTTTTTAACTAGAATGTAGGTAACACTTTTCCCGCTCTAGGACAGCGTGGTGTAGCAAGGATGCATTGCTATTAAAAGTGAAAGTCATACAGAAAGATATGTGTTGCTGCACAGCACTCTTCCCCAAGAATAGTCTCTGTAATCCTTTTTCTCAGAAAGGGGTTAATTGGCTGCCTGTGCAGTTATGTTAAACTTGATTGACCATTCAGTATTGCGGTTCCCCCTGCTATGCTTCTCCCCTCCTTCCCGGGTTTGTATTTGTTTCTGTGATCTGTCTCTATGCCAATATCAATACCAAGCCCAGCCTTTCCGACTACTTACAGCTGCCCGTGGAGTGCTTGATATCTACCCCCAGGTTAGCGATATGCAGTGGCGTGCGATCAGTGTTCCCTTTGCTTGTTCAGCTTTTGTAGGTCGAGGTCCCCTACCTCTCTTTTTTCCCTGTCAGGGACGGGTAGGATCCAAGATGGCGCTGGCGGCAAGACACCGCTCCAACAGATATTGCCCTCCGGTTGCCGGAGCTGATAGTGAATGCTCCGCGCACTTAAATTGACAACTGGCACTATGTAGCTTTAGCCCAGTAAGTCTGCAATGCGGGGCCCAGCAGAAATAAAGTATATTGTTCGATATATACGTTCCGACCAGCGGAGCTCAGTCTGAGTGCGTCTGCTTTGCTGGCCCGCCCACCGGAAGTCCCCCAGTAGGACCTTTTATGATGCAGTGGGAATGGCTGGATGCCGAGTTAGGGCTTTGCATTCAGTGCTGCACAGTGCACATCTAAAACAGCACATGGCAATAGCTTGGCATATCACATGACCCCGGTACGATGTGGCACAGTTTAAAAAAAATATATATATAAGCAGAGTACTTTTGACTGTGACAGTATTATGACTGAATGTGTGTGTTCCCCATGTCAAATCAGCAGTCTGGTATGAACCATAAAAAAAAAAAAAATTTTTTTTTTTAGGACTCTTGGGCCCCTCAACAGAAACTGGGCCCTGGGCAGCTGCCCCTTTTGCCCTGTGTTAAAGACGGTCCTGGATACCTCAGGTACTCCTGAGAGGCCAAGCGAAGTTCCGTCTTTTATCTTCAAAATTGGATGGTTTGGGGTCTCACAGGAACTGCCCCAGATAATGTACAGAGTTTTTATATAATTGAGGTATATAAATAGCCTTAAACTACTTATAACAGGCAGAGCTCCTTCTCTGCACGTCTGCTCTGTTTGACCACAGGCTCCGCCCCCCCTTACAGATTATTTTAAACCCACAGTTGAAGCCTACTGAAAGGAAAAAAAAAAATTCCTTTTAAAATTGTAATGCTTACTGGCTTACTGACAATGCACCTTCTCACCCACGAGCTTTAATGGACATCTATAATTAAATTCAAGTTGTTTTCTTGCCTGCAAACACCACATCTATTCCTCAGCCTATGGACCAGGGATTGATTGCAACTTTCAAAGCATATTATTTGAAGAAAACATTTACTGCTGCTATACCTGCGTTAGATAGCGATGCATCTGATGGTGCTACACAGAACAAGTTAAAAGCCTTCAGTAAAGGATTTACAATTAATTATAGATGCTACTAAAGCAATCAGAGATTCCTGGAATGAAGTTTCAGAATCAGCTTTGAGACGTGTGTGGAAAAAGCTAATCCCCACCTTTATGGATGATGTCCCCGGCTTTGAGACTTCGGTAGAGGAAGTCAATGCTAGCGTTGTGGACATGGCTAGACAACTGGAACAAGAAGTGGAGCCTGAAGATGTTACAGAATTACTTGCATCTCATGACCAGCCATTGGCAGATGAAGATTTGATTATGATTGAAGAGCAAAGAAGACTGTTTCTTGAAACAGATAGTTCTACTGATGAAGACCCAGTTTGCATTAGGGAAATGCCAACAAAAGAATTGGAGGAATATGTCCGTTTAATTGAAAAGGAATTGGCAGGATTGAAGCAGATTGATGGGAATTTTGAAAGAAGTTCTTCAGTTAATAAAATTGTGTCAAACGGAATTGCATGTTATAAAGAAATACTTCGAGAAAGGAAGCGTCAGTCCATGAAGCAAACCACTTTGCTATCATAATTTTAATAAAGTCCCACAGCCATCATTATCATCTTCAACATCAAGACCTGATGAATCTTTGTCAAGTTCTCCACCTTCAAAACTGATGTGCATTGAAGACTCAGATGATGAATCAAAGGTAAGCAATAAAGCACATACTACTGTATTGTACTGCATAACTGAATACAGTACTGTACTGTGTTGTGCTAGTGTTAAACTAAACTTAGCACTATTGCACACGTATATATGTTAGTTCAAACATGTATTTAAGCTTTTACACACACTGGCAAGTGAAAAACAAGTAAAAAAAATGCCTCGACTCACTTTAAGGCGGTTTTCACTTTACAGCGGAGCTCTCTGTCCCTAACCCGCTGTATGAGCGGGGTATGCCTATATATCTATATCTACATCTACACATATATCTATATCTATATATATCTATATATATCTATATATATCTATATATATATATATCTCTATATCTATATCTATATATATATATATCTTTCTATATCGCATAAGTAGAAAATTCTGGATTCTTTCTTATATGAACGTAGATAAAACAGTTATTCACTTTTGCGCTATGAACTCTTGCTGTGTAAGTAAATAGACAGTATAACATCACTGGAGGCAATTGGAGTATGTAACCTAATATGCATGTACACAGCCAGTTGCTATATTAGTTATTATTGTAGAATTCCTAACTATTACATGGGTGTAAAAACAGTAACACTCTAATGTTATTGGGCATTTTATAATTGCACTATTGCTTGCAGAAACATGTTTAACCACAGAAAGAGTTTACACACAGTTAAATGGATAGAAAGGTCAAATTAAAATGTGCAAGGGTGAATTTAAATTTTGAATAGAAACGTTTTTGCAATATACAATTAGCAGAAATGCTTCTAGTTAAAGCTATTACTGGGTTCATGTACATATGAACATATGCTGTGAGTGCCTTGTGGACCAGTATTTAAAACACACCTTCTCAGAGAGTCAGCAGTGGCTTGTATGACACAAATTAAGTCTTTAATGATGGAATACACATAAACACCAGCTCTCTGAGCAGGCATGGTCCTTTAACGCTGATCTTCTGTCTAGCAACACACAGAATAGGTGTGTATGATACTGACGGGCAAAGAAATCCCTAAATGAACCAGACACCATATGTGCATAGCTGGCCATCAGCAGCCATGTTGACTTCTAGAGTGGAATTTAATTGATGCTGCAGCGCTAACAAACTATATGTTTTAATCCTTTGGGAATTAACTGCATCATAATAAGATATTGTACCACTTTAGAGCATTTTATTAATGACTATCTCTTTTTAAGACACCTTGTTTTTGTGTAAAAATGATTGTTGTCCCATATTCCACTGACAGGACAAAAGGTATTTTGTAACTTCAAGTGATATGAAAACCAATATATTCTTTCATGATTCAGACAAAGCATACCATTTTAACCCCTTAACGACCGACGATGTATGGGGTACGTCCTCTAAAAAAAAAATACACTTAACGACCGAGGACATACCCCATACGTCATCGGTCTTGGAAAGCGGTGGAAGCGATCCTGATCGCTTCAAGCCGCTTTCCGGTTATTGCAGCGATGCCTCGATATTGAGGGATCCTGCAATAACCTTTCTTACCCATCTGATGCAAAGAGATCCACTCTGTGGCCCTCTCTGCATCGGACATCGATGGCCGCAATCGTTGGTGGGTGGGAGCCGATGTGGGAGGCAGGTGGGCGGCCGTCGATGGCGTGCATGATGCTAGAGGGGGGGGGTGGGATCGTGGGCGGTGTCACCGGGGACGCGCACGGACGCGCGTGCAGGGGGGCGGCAGGTGGGCGCGTGCACGGGGGCGAGAGCGGGTGGGAACCACTACACTATAGAAATGTTTTATATATTAAGTGGGAGAAAGGGGGGTGGGTATTGGGAATTTAAATGGATCTAAGTGATCTGGGAGGGGGTGGGGGGTTGGTCTTTGGGGGGGGGGAGTTACACTACAGAAAAAAGTAATTTAAAAAACAAACAAAAAAAACAAACAATTTTATTGTAAACAGGGTACTGCCAGACAGCTGCCAGTACCCAAGATGGCTCCCAATAAGGTAGAGGGGGAGTGTTAGAGAGCTGTTGGGGGGGGGGCAGGGAGGTTGGGGTCTAAGTGGGGACCCTACACCGCAGCATATGTAAATATGTTCCAAAAAAAATAAATATAAGAGATACCTTTTATTTTAGTACTGGCAGACTTTCTGCCAGTACTTAAGATGGCGGGGACAATTGTGGGCTGGGGGAGGGAAGAGAGAGGTTTGGGAGGGATCAGGTGGGAGGATGATCTCTACACTAAAGCTAAAATTACCCTGCAAGCTCCCTACAAACTACCTAATTAAGCCCTTCACTGCTAGCCATAATACACGTGTGATGCGCAGAGGCATTTAGCGGCCTTCTAATTACCAAAAAGCAACGCCAAAGCCATATATGTCTGCTATTTCTGAACAAAGGGGATCCCAGAGAAGCATTTACAACCATTTGTGCCATAACTGCACAAGCTGTTTGTAAATCATTTCAGTGAGAAACCTAAAATAGTGAAAACTTTAACGTTTCTTTTTTTTTGTTTTTTTTAAATTCGATCGCAGTTGGCGGTGAAATGGTGGCATGAAATATACCAAGATGGGCCTAGATCAATACTTGGTTTTCTACTACACTAAAGCTAAAATTAACCCTAGAAGCTCCCTAATTAACCCCTTCACGGCTGGGCATAATACACGTATGGTGCGCAGTGGCATTTAGCGGCCTTCTAATTACCAAAAAGCAACGCCAAAGCCATATAAGTCTGCTATTTCTGAACAAAGGGGATCCCAGAGAAGCATTTACAACCATTTATGCCATAATTGCAGAAGTTGTTTGTAAATAATTTCAGTGAGTAACCTAAAGTTTATGAAAATATTTGTGAAAAAGTAGACCATTTTTTTTAATTGATCGCATTTGGCGGTGAAATGGTGGCATGAAATATACCAAAATGGGCCTAGATCAATACTTTGGGATGTCTTCTAAAAAAATATATACATGTCAAGGGATATTCAGGGATTCCTGAAAGATATCAGTGTCCCAATGTAACTAGTGCTAATTTTGAAAAAAAAATGGTTTGGGAATAGCAAAGTGCTACTTGTATTTATTGCCCTATAACTTTCAAAAAAAGCAAAGAACATGTAAACATTGGGTATTTCTAAACTCAGGACAAAATTTAGAAACTATTTAGCATGGGTGTTTTTTTGTGGTTGTAGATGTGTAACAGATTTTGGGGGTCAAAGTTAGAAAAAGGGGGGGTTTCCTCATATTTTATAAAAAAAAAATTATAGTAAATTATATGATATGATGAAAATAATGGTATCTTTATAGAAAGTCCATTTAATGGCGAGAAAAACGGTATATAATATGTGTGGGTACAGTAAATGAGTAAGAGGAAAATTACAGCTAAACACAAATACCGCAGAAATGTAAAAATAGTCTTGGTCCCAAACGGACAGAAAATGGAAAAGTGCTGTGGTCATTAAGGGGTTAAGCAACTTTGCAGTTTACTTCTATTATAAAATTTGCTCTATTCTCCTGGTATCCTTTATTGAAGGAACATAAATGCACCAAAGGGAGATAGCTAAACACATCAGTAAGCCAATAACAAAAGGTATATATGTGCAGCAACCAATCAGCAGCTAGCTCCCAGCTCCTGAACCTACCTAGGAATGCTTTTCAAAAAAGGATTCCAAGAGAATGAAGTAAATTTTATAATGGAAGCAAACTGGAAAGTCATTTAAAAGTGCATGCTCTGACAAGCCCTTGGCGGAGTTCTCGCGCCTAAAACCCTTAGACCCAGGGCGGCTTGTCTGGCTAGACCATCGCCTCCAGAACCCACATAGTGCCACACCAACGCACTAGGCTGCAAAACTGTAAACTGCAGCAGTTAGAAGACCCTACCTCAGAACTTTAAAAATACTTCCTGGAAACAACACTTTTTTTTCTTCCGTATTGAACTACCCTTTCAGCAACACCTGGCGGGACTTGCCAGGCAAATTACAGTATTATATCCACCCCAGAGTGCGATAAAGGAAAAGGGAACTATCTTGTTTTTGCTGCTCCATTTCTGGATCCCTGCATTTACCCGGTGTCCAGATGCTGCCCTGAGCCCCCTCGCCTGATCGGAGGTTGCTTGGCCCCACCTGGCTGGAGTGCTTTCTCTGCTGCGGGGGAGAGAGAGAGGTGAAGGAGCCGGGAATACTCTGTTTCTTTCTCGGTCACCCAGGCCCCTCCCACCGGTGCTGCGTGAGGGGCGGACCGACATCGGCATCTAAAGGTATCCTTCTGGTTATGGAATACGACCATCTCTGCTGAGCCACCACTCTCTATACCGGCCTGACCCTTGGCGGTAAGGTAGCCTTCTACATCTTTGGCTGACTGCATTGCGGGTCCCCTCTCCCACCGGTGCTGCGTGAGAGGGGCCGCACTGAGGAAACATTCATCTTCTCCCACAGAGGTGATCCAGGCCATTGCAGGGTAACGTTACAAACATCACAGGGGAACTCATTTGACACCCTACCCTCCTCTCCCCCTATAAGCATAGAACAAACCTTTTTAAGAAAACGCTAAGGTGTGAAAAGAAGGGCTTAAGGGAAAGGACATAGACTCAAGTACTAATTTGGACCTTAACATAAATATACTAGGCTATAACTATCTTAAAAAATCAAAACTTATTTTCTTTAAAATAAGAAGACGCTGAAAATTAACACTGTGTATGTTATTTACATGTGTTTACCTTTATAACAGATCTGAGTTGAATATGTAACAGAATGTCATTCTCGGCTTGCTTTTTTACTGTTTACACCTGTTATAGATATATCTGCATTTAAAAGCACACTCCCAGAGGGTTCTCTGCCCCATTTTAAATTTAAATATCCCTGGGAGCTAACTAAGAAACAAGCTGCTAAAAAATAAGAAATAGGAGAATTAACCCTTTTCTTTTTGTTCTTTGTTTTCTTCTATATGTACTGTAATTTAAAGCAAGCATTGCATAGCTAACCCTGTCCTTGTTACCAGCACTAAACTTGCAGGAAGCTTAATTGCTCCTTTTTTCTTTTCCTTCTCTTCTCTTTTCGTGAGCTGTATTAGACAGACCACATTGAGGGGGAGGAGAAAGGAAAAAAGGTAATATATTGTTACAACTCAGAGGTCATAGCTAGAATTTGACAAATGATTGATCTGAAAAAGTAACAAAGTGATATCTCTCTCTGCTTGTTCTTTTTTTTCCTTTATGTCTGTATTGGATATGGGTGCAACTTAAAGCATATTCTTAGAGCGCTCTTTTCCTCATTAAAAAACTCTCACACCTCCTGGAGTTAACTAGGAAACAAGCTGATAGGGAACAGGAGATAGGATAATTAATTCTCCTCTCTTTTGACCTCTGTCCTTTTATCTGAACTGTAATTGAGAACAAGCATTGTATGGTTAATCCTGTTTCTGTTATCAGCACTAAAACTTGCAGGAAGCTTAATTAGTTCTTTTTTTTTTTCTTTTTTCTTCCCTTCTTCCTTATTTCCCTTGTTTCTCTCCTACTTGAGTTGTACTAGTCAGATTACACTGAGGGAGGGGGGAGGGGGAGAGGGAAGGAAAGGTAATATAGGGTTACAACTCCAAGGCTATAGTTAGAAGTTGATAAATAACTTGATCTGAAAATGTAACAAAGGGCTCCATGTACTAAGCCGTCAATTCATCCGTCATTGTAGACGCGGATAAACTCGCCGTTACTCGCCGCGGGCGAAATGGTGTCCGCTGTCGCTATGTACTAATATTCCCCCAATAAATAGACAAGTCTAGCCCGCCGCGAGCAGTTGCGGATTGTTGATAAATTTGACGCCTCGCTCGCCGCGACTAAGCTGATGGTACTTAACTTTCAGTTGAATTGTCTGGCCAATTATTAACACGTGACATGCAAGGTGTCACGAACATCATAGTAGTCGCGGGATATTTTGCTCCTATAAAAGTTCAACTTATCTAAACAACTTTATTATTGTTCAAAATTTTTTGAAGAGTGATAACAGAGCGTTATTTTTGTAATATTTATTTACAATTTGGATATGGCTTCATCTGGATCTGATAATATATAAATATTAATATAAAAATAATTATAAAGATTGACAACTAACAATACAAATTTAAATAGATTACTCTTTAATTACAGTCGACAAATTGGGCGCAATTTATGTACATGGAAATGAGAGACAAATTAGACGCCAGTTATGCTGTAAGTACAATGCTGATATTACTGCCTTTTATATATGTCTAGACTTGCGTCTAGATTGACTTTCCTATTGTTTTGTACCTTGCCCGCCACCTAAAAGGTGGCGAGGCAAAAATAGCGAGGTGGGAGCGGAAATTGTAGCGAGCGGACAAATAGATTTTTTAGTACATTCGTTTTTTGGCGAGTTGGTGGTCAAATGTGTCTAATTACAGTGAAAAATGGAGCGGTAGCGAGGTTTGGCGGATAAGTACGCTCGCAATTTTAAAGATGCGAGTTTTAACATAATTGACGGCTTTGTACATATCAGTTTGCGAGTTTTGACGCGAGATTTGTTGCGGGTAGCTCGCTGACTGCTTAGTACATGGAGCCCAATGTGTCATTTTTCTCTCTTTGCTTGTATACTGTTTAAACTTGCTATACAGAGGCTTGCATTTAAAAACATATCTTCAAAGATTATATTCATATACTCCTTGGAATTAAATAAGGAACAAGTTGATAAATAGTCAGATTTAATCTATCTTTCTATGAAAAGAGAACCTGCACGAATTTGCATTACATGACTCTCTCTCCTTAGTCATGAACACCTTCAGTCACAGGTAAAGTGTCAGACTAACCAATCTGATAATATCATTACCAATAAATCTGTAGAAAGGCTACTGAGTTGAATAACTCCTGTAATATTTAAACTGCTGCCAATTTTATATATTTAAATCTCTAGTAGAATCACAAATATACAAATTTTGCTATCCCTCCTTCCCACCCTATTAATTTTAAAATTAAGAGGAGAGAAAGAAAGGGGGAACCTGAACACTGAAAATTGAAATAGGAAAAAAAAAAAAAAGAGAAACTCACAACTCACACTACAGCACAATAAATACTAATATAATAATTTAAATAAAAATAAACACACACCCCACCTAATTTTTATCACTTAAAACATCTTTTTTATTTTTTCTAATTTTCCCCCCTCTCCTCACTTCAACCACTCCCCTTTTCCCTCATTACCTCACATTATCACATTCCACTTGATAATTATCCTTTTTAGTCACATTCTTCTTTTTTACTGCACCCCACTGACAAGTGGCTCATTTAACAATTCCCCTTTCTCCACCAAACAAGGGGGGAGGGAAGGGAAAGAGGGAGAGGAGAGGAAAAGAGAGACACATAGCACATGGACAAATTTCTCTCTATCTCCCCTAAAACACCCTCACCAGGCATGGCAGCGAGAAATAGAGAGAGGAAATCCAAGAATACACAAGATTCTCTTACAGAAACAACAAATACGCACATGATAACATTACCTGAGGTAACTAACATACAGAGTCTAGTTACCAGCATCTCTGAGGCTCTAACACCTAAGTTTGACACATTAAGGACAGAAATCAAGCAAGATATCTCCTTATTAACTCAAGAGATCAGACAATTTTCCAACAGATTGCAGGAAATAGAACAGCGAGTGTCAGACCTAGAAGACTTAACAACAGCACAGAACTCTAAAATTGAGACCTCAAACGCTAATATTCACAGGATCAATGATAGGTTGGAGGATCTTGAAAATCGTTCCAGAAGGAACAACATTCGGATAATAGGCCTTCCAGAAGATAAGCAATATGACAATTTGTGTCATTTTATATCAAATGTGCTTGCTAAGGCCCTAAATGTCCCTCCAACCTACCATCCGATCCTAGTAGAAAGGGCGCATAGAATAGGCTCCCCTCGCCTAGATAATAAAGATAAGAAGCGTCCGAGACCTGTGATTGCAAAATTGCTTAATTTCCAGGATAAAATTATGTTGCTACAACTCTATCGTAAAAACCAGCCACTCCTAATTGATAATACCAGGATTTTGATTTTTCAAGACTTTTCTGCCCACACAGCATCTAAGAGAAGAGAGATGGCACCAACCTGCACTAAGTTCATACAGAATGGACATCGTGCCACCATAATATATCCCTCTAAACTTAGAGTTGAAGTGGATGACACCACACATTTATTTGATGATGTTCAATTAGCTGAGGATTTATTTAAGACACTAAAGTCGCAAGTTTAGCTAAGAAATGATCCTTTGTTATAAAAAGAGGTTAGGATCTATGACTAGGGAATTCCCTCGGGATAGGGAATGGTTAGTTTATTTTATTGCTTTTTTTTTTTTTGGTTTTTTTTTTTTTGTTTGTTTGTGTGCTTGTTTTTTTTTTTTTTTTTTTTTTTCGGGTTGTGGGGTTTTGTGTTTTTTGTTGTTCATTTTCCCTTTTTTTTTTTCTCCTTCTCCTCTCTCCCCCTCTCCTTCCTCCTCTCCTTCTTGTCTTATAAAAGGTAACAATGGTAGATAAATGTAAAGTAGTCTCTTGGAATGTGGGAGGTATCTCAACACCTACTAAGAGAAAGGCTATTCTTGCTCAGTTACAGAAAACACAAACAGATATAGGCTTTATACAAGAAACACACCTAAGTACAGAGGAATCTTTAAAATTAAGAGCTTCATGGGTTAAGGAAGTTTATTTTGCACCCAGTGTGAGAAGAAAAAGGGGGGTAGCCATACTAATAGGGAAGAAAACTGATTTGGAGGTTATCCACTCTGAGGCCGATCCTGGGGGGAGGTATGTTCTATTAAAGATTAAAACCGCCCACAAGGTTTATACACTCTGTAATGTATACGGCCCCAATGTGCTTGATCCTGAATTCTGGGATACTCTTCAGTCTAAACTTATTATATATGCCACTGGGCATTTAATTATTGGGGGTGATTTTAATATGGCGTCACAATGTCCAATAGACAGACTGAGATGTAACACCAAACGGTTGAAACAAAAAAAAGACAACCTGGAATCTAAGATGCTTAAGAAAATCATGCAGAACTTAGGAGTACGAGATATCTGGAGGGCACAGAATCTTGATGTCCAGAAATACACTTGCTTTTCCAAAGCCCATAAAACTCTTTCACGCATTGATATGTTCTTGATCGACGAACATATACCTATTTCTCAGGTCAAATCTGAAATAGCACAGATTACACTATCAGATCAAGGCCCTATTTCCCTTGAACTTCAAAATATGCATCCACAACCTACCCCATCTCGTTTTTTATTTCCTTATTCTCTGACGCCTGATTTTAAGTTTAAAAATTGGCTCAAAAGTAAATTTGAGGAATACGTGCATTTTAACAGCGAATATTTAGATCGTCCTGATATATTTTGGGAGGCTGCAAAAGCAGTGATGCGGGGGGAGATTATTGCCTATAGGGCCGCTCTTTTGAAAAAGATGAGATTTAGAGAAAAGGAAGTAGGTAAATTTCTGATTAATTCATATAATCAATTTCTCATGAATAAAACTCCTTCAAATTGGGCGAAATATGTCCGTGCTAAAAATGAAAGGGATACATTTATATTGCAACAAGAGGCCCAAAAGGAACTGAAACTTCAGGCTAAAATGTACAGATTTGGCAATAAATCTGGTAGAATGCTGGCTAAATTAGTAAGAAATGAGAAAAAGCAGTCAGTTATTGAACAACTTCAATATAAAGGGAAACTATTGCTAAAATCTGAAGATATCGCACAGGCATTATTTGAATATTTTCAAGAGCTTTATGCATCCAAATCATATGATATAAAGAACTCTGATGAGTACTGGAGTAAAATTATCTACCCCACACTATCAGTAGAAACTGCCGATATTTTAAACTCTCCCATTACTATAGAAGAAGTTGAGAAAGTGATTACTAAATTATCCTCAAACAAAGCAGCTGGTCCAGACGGACTTCCTAGTGAATTCTATAAAATATTATCCGAGGAAAGTGCCCCTTTGTTGTGTAATCTTTTCAATAATTTTTATATAAATGCTAAACCCGTTCCATCTTCCTTTGCTGCATCTTACACGACTTTAATACTTAAGCCTGGCAAAGACCCTAAATGTAAGGAATCATACAGGCCAATAGCCCTTTTGAATTCAGACTACAAAATCTTAACTACAATATTGGCATCTAGACTTCAGGGGGCACTAGGTAAAATCATTCACTCTGACCAAGCAGGATTTTTAAACAAACGCAACTCCTCTGCAAAAATTAGAGAGCTACTAGTTGTTACGGAGTACTTTGGAAATTTGTCGGGCTCAGAGGAGCGGGGAGAGGACGCCCCTGATCTTGCTATTCTATCTATTGATGCCGAAAAGGCTTTCGATTCTATCTTTCATAAACATATAATAACCTCATTAACGCAATTTGGCATTAGAGGTAATTTTTCTAAATTTGTAGAGAATCTATATAGCCAGCCCTCTACAAGACTCATAGTGAATAATAATCTCACACTTGATATATTACTGGGTAGGGGGACGCGTCAGGGGTGTCCCCTCTCCCCGCTTCTCTTTGATGTTTCCATTGAACCCCTGGCAATTTGGATAAGACAATTTCTTGAGGGTATAAGAATACATAATCACGAGATAAAAATTGGATTATATGCAGATGACTTACTTCTGTATCTGGCTAATACCAAAGTGAACATTCCCAAGTTGATTCACATAATGGACCACTTTGGATCCTTTTCTGGATATAAAGTGAACTTGACAAAATCGGAAATATTCTGGCTTAGGAAGAATGCTACATCTCTTTTAAATATACCTTTCCGGGAGGTCACAGATTCTTTTAAGTATCTGGGGATCTGTATCCCGGTTAACTCTTCAGATTTATATAATTTTAATATTCCACCGATATTGAAACATATTAGAGATAAACTTAAGTCATGGCAGAACTTACCTATATCAATCTCCGGTAGAATTGCACTATTTAAAATGGTCCTACTTCCAAAGTTGCTCTACATTCTTCAAAACACTCCGATAATTTTATTAGAAAAAGATATTCGTACACTTAACAGTTCACTCATACAGTTTTTGTGGCAGGGGAAAAGATCAAAGATTTCTTTTATCAAACTGTCAGCATCAAAGGAACATGGTGGACTTGCACTACCAGATCTAAGGCTTTATAATCTTTGTTTCTTGGCACGGATAGCAATTGACTGGATCTTACTCAATAATTATGTCTTAAATAATGAACTTGAAATAGACGTCTGCACCCCGTACCTCCCATCAGCATTATTACACTCTGTAACAAAAGAAGTACCTGCAGAAATTAAGAAATTGAAAACAATCTTTAATCCACTTAAGGCATGGCATAAAATCGCCAACCTCCTATCAATTAATGCTAAGGCTTCCTTTTATCTGCCCTTAATAGGAAATCCGAAATTTCAAGCAGGCCTTAACTCTGCCGTTTTTAAAGGCTGGCACAATGCTGGCCTGAGTAAAGCTTATCAAATAATAGATGGGAATAGGGGATGCATTAAAACGTTTCAGGAACTAAAAACGGAATTTAATCTATCTAACAAAGATTTCTTTGCTTATCTGCAGGCAAGGCATTTTGTCTCGGAAATAACTAAGGAAAGGGGTTGGAGCTGGGGACTAGGAAAACTGGAAGACTGGCTTGTATTAGCCAGGAATGGACATATGTCAATAGCTCCTTGTTATCATTTCCTAAATGCTAGTAAAGGTCTTCCAATTTTATCCAAAATGGCAGCAGATTGGAATACACTAATCCCTCAGGGCAATGTTGAACCAAAGCTGCTTCAATTATCATTAAATAAAATTGCCCAGACCACACTTTCTGCCACCTGGCGTGAATCACAGGTTAAACTTCTTCATAGAGCTTATTTAACACCTGGGAGGGGCCTCAGATGTGGCAATTTTGGATTTAATAAGTGCCCCAAATGTGCATATCCTGCAGCAGATTTAATGCATATGTTCTGGGCATGTCCTAAAATAAGAAATTTCTGGCTTAAATTAGAATACTGGCTAAAAACTGTATTAAAGATAGCTCCTGTGACTTTAACATTTCTTCAAATAGTATTTTGTGTAAATAAGGAACCTGGTACGCAAGTCAATGAAAAAGTAGTAATCTCTTCTATTCTGGCTACCAGGTATTTAATCTGCAAAAAATGGAAAAGTCGAGCACTCCCAAGTATTGTTGAAGTAAAGAACTGCATGAAAAAACAATGCATACTTGAGCAAAGGGATACAAATATAGACAATGAACAAGATATTAGGAAATTCTTTAGCAAATGGGCTATATTTTAAAGATATTTCCCACTACTGAAATAAATCACATAATTTTTCCATTTCGACACTCAGAAACAGTCCTGCTAGGAAACTGGTAGGCGGCCGGAGGGAGATGCGGAGGGAGATCGGGTAAAGGGGGCTCCCCCCTCCCTTTTTTTTTTTTTCTCTTTCTTTCTGTTTTGTTTTGTTTGGTTTTGTTGTTTTTTGTTGTTTTCTGGAGAATAAAATAAAAAGCACCAACAGAGTATATTTACATAATTAATAGAGGTTAGTTTCTTCCAGATCTGGATTGGTCTTTTCATTTCTTTTATTTTTTGTCTATGTGAATATACATTATGCAGGTATTATTGCTGTTTTTGTTTTTTAAGACCTCTTTTGCGGCTTGGAATGGAAAAGCCAATGCTGTTTTTGTATTATATCTACTCTGTTGGATTATAAATAAAGAATATAAAAAAAAAAAAAAGTGCATGCTCTATCAGAATCATGAAAGAAAATTTACCAATTGGAATGTTGGTTTTGCTGCTGCCTTGCTACATATATACATAAATATAAATGCATATGCACCTCCCCCCCCCCCCAAATAAAATACCTGGCTCATATATTTTGAACAAATTTGTCAAGCACAGCACTATTATCTATTTTATGTATCCTTGTTAATTGCTAAGGTTCACAATGAAAACATTCGATATTAAAGTGAACATAGCCCTGCAGAGAGTGGTTTTGACTTGCATAGCCCTGTATCAGCTAAAACAATGGGAAAAAATGAATTGTAAAAACATACATACTTATTCACCATTAACTCATAGCAAAAATAGACTAAACAGACAAAACAGTCGTTATAACAAACCACTG
Source organism: Bombina bombina (assembly GCF_027579735.1). Lineage (NCBI taxonomy): Eukaryota > Metazoa > Chordata > Amphibia > Anura > Bombinatoridae > Bombina > Bombina bombina. The sequence continues at coordinate 456,010,047 of NC_069502.1, forward strand.
AATGAAAATCTAGTGGAATCCACAAAAAAGAGAGCCTTCATCTAAACCAGCTTCTTGGAGGAGAAAAACAAAATATGGCTGGATTGCCAGAGGAATGAATCAGAATTTGTTGCTCTATATAACTTAAGACTTGATAAACTGTCTACTAAAGTAAGCAAACATACGTTTTTGGCAACAGAGTAATCTGTGATTCCTCTAACCTCATGTGAGACCCGCCGATCTTCTATATAGGCCATGAACTGTGAGCTCAGACTATCACCCCTGGAATGCCTCAAATCCTCGTCTTCCTCTTCTGTGCCATAGCTATCTATGTAATCAATCTGCTCCAAATCATGTTCCACTGCAGGGAAAACAAGTTATATGAACAGAAAATAAGTCACTGCCATAAAACACGTATTACACCACATAAGACTTTGTATTGTCCCAGAATATACACACTGTGCAAGGACATACCTCCACCATTAGTAATAAGCAAGCTGCTCCTGAGCTCATGTGGCTGCTGGTCTCTACGAATCCGGTGATCCCTATTTACATCAATGCCTCTTAGATGAAGGTCTGTGAACTCTTCTGTTGTCTTTACAAAAGAAAGGCAGAGAACTCCATTACTTTCTTAGATTTAATTCACTAATAAAATTATAAACATGAGAAAGTTCAAAACTCTTTTAGGTGTCTGTCTCAGCTACAAATATTTTTTATTTTTGAGTTGGAAACCAATTTAAAGTTGCAGACAAAGACAAATATATTTTATGGACTCAAAGCCACAGTATAATTAGCTAAACTTAAGAATTTAAGTTTCTAATCGGTTATATAGAAACCACCACAACTTAAACAAGCTGTAAAAGGCCACATCCTCCATTGTTGCCCTTTTTAAACTCAGCATTAACTGGGAAAGTGGTTAAGATAAAGAAGGGTGTTTGACAAATTCTACAAGGTGAACTAATCAAAATAGGGAAATGATAGGTAACAGATTTCCTTTTCTAGCAATGCATTGACATGTCACATGTGCCCTGGAAGCCAAGGGGTTAATGTGAAACAAGAAACACACACAATATACAAATATACATTAACCTCTAGAACAGTTCAGTCACAGTTACATTTCAAGACATACCTTTTTCAGTATTGTTATTCAGTTTAGGATTAATACAGAACAACTTAAATTTACATGTTATGAGACCTACCAAAAAGAAGCTTATTTCTCTTGCATTGCAAGTGTATAGTAGGTGTGTTACCGCTATTAATATTAATATTACTATTTACTCTGTATTTATTTACCCATGAATGCAATAATTCATAATGATGGTAAAGTGTTTGCAATGATTTTCAGAGGTAATGAATGCCTTTTGGGTTTGCACATATGCCTATTTCCCTTTGTTTTCCTATATATTCCTTCAATTGGCTATATATCTTAGAAAGAGGGTATATTTCTTTAAATAGGATTTAAATCAGTGATGTCATTAATCATATTACCCAATGAGTGTATTTTATCACCTTTTTAGATTAAGGCTGTGGTAGCAGAACCTTAAAGGGACAGTCTACACTAAAATTGTTGGTTTTTAAAAATATAGATAATGCCTTTACTACCCATTCCCCAGCTTTGCACAACCAACATTGATATATTAAAGGGACAGTTTACTCAAAAATGTTCTCACCTTTAATTTGTTCCCAATGATCCACTTTACCTGCTGGAGTGTATTAAATTGTTTACAAGTAGCTCCTTTACCCTTATATTGGCATTTAAAATTGTTAATTTAGCATGTGGTATCCCCACCTATTCTGAAAGCTTGTTGCCGCGCGTACCAGCTATAGATAAGCTTTGTAAACACAGCCAGCAGACGAAATTACACTCCCAGTGTGATAAAGCAGAGATAAGGTAATAAAATGTTGATTTTCCATTGTTCTCTCAAAGTATTGGTGATTGTTTTAAGGACAGATATAAGATAAAGAAGCAGGTATATGTGCACAATGTGATACAGTAATGAGATCTGATTATATCTACAAGCTCAACCTATTTTATTAGGCTGTGGCTTCAAAACACAAAATCAGAGCTTTAATATACACAAATAAGCCTTAAAAAGCTAATTTTCATACATTTTTTACTCTGCAGTTGGTAAAAAAAGCAATTGTAAACACATTAAGGGAAAACTATTTTACAGTATACTGTCCCTTTAATATACTTTATAACATTTAAACCTCTAAATCTCTGCCTGTTTCTAAGCCACTATATACAGTCTCTTAATCACATGCTTTTTAATTTCCTTTTTACAACAGGAGACTGCTAGTTCATGTGGGCCATATAGATAAAATTGTGTTAATGCCCAAGGTGTTATTTAAGACATAGCACAACACAGTACTTACTGCAAGTCAATAGATAATAAATAAAATGTCATGTGATCAGGGGGCTGTCATAAGATGCTTAGATACAAGGTAATCACAGAGGTAAAAAGTATATTAATATAACTGTTGGTTATGCATAACTGGGGAATGGATAATAAAGGGATTATCCATCTTTAAAAACAATATAAATTCTATTGTAGACTGTCCCTTTAAGCCATTATTACAGCACTATGCTGAAACGCGTAGGCTTTTAATGACACACTGTACAGCTCTTGTTTTGTCCTCCTTTTATTGTTGACAAAACAAAATTTATGCTTACCTGATAAATTTATTTATTTCCAGATATGGTGAGTCCACGGCATCCTCAATTACTGTTGGGAATATCACTCCTGGCCAGCAGTAGGAGGCAAAGAGCACCACAGCAAAGCTGTTAAGTATCACTCCCCTCCCCACAAACCGACCGAAGGAAAATGGAAAAGAAGAGTAACACAAGGTGCAGTGGTGTCTGAGGTTTAGTAAAAAAAACCTGTCTTAAAATAAAGGGCGGGGTAGTGGACTCACCATATCCGGAAAGAGAGAAATTTATCAGGACAGCATAAATTTTGTTTTCTTTCCTAAGATATGGCGAGTCCACGGCATCCTCAATTACTGTTGGGAACCAATACCCAAGCTAAGGACACAGAGGACTAGGGAGGGACAAGACAGGTAGACCTAAACAGAAGGCACCACTACTTGAAGAACCTTTCTCCCAAAAGAAGCCTCAGCTGAAGCAAAAGTATAAAATTTGGAAAATTTGGAAAAAGTATGCAGAGAGGACCAAGTTGCAGCCTTGCAAAACTGTTCCACAGAAGCTTCATTTTTGAAAGCCCAAGAAGAAGAGACAGCCCTAGTGGAATGAGCTGTGATTCTCTCAGGAGATTGCTGTCCAGCAGTCTCATACGCCAGAATAATACTTCTCAGCCAGAGAGAAAGAGAAGTAGCAGTAGCTTTCTGACCTTTATGTTTCCTAGAAAGAAAAACAAACAAGGAAGAAGATTGGTGAAAATCCTTAGTCGCCTGCAAGTAGAATTTAAGAGCACGCATAACATCCAAGGATTAGGACAGAGAGAAGGAACAACAAATTTCCTGATTAATATTTCTATCCAAAACAACTTTAGGAAGGAAACCAAACTTAGTACGAAGAACTGCCTTATCTGCATGAAAAATGAGACAAGGCAAATCGCAATGCAAAGCAGAAAGTTCTGAGACTCTCAGAGCAGAAGAAATAGCAGTAGGAAACAAAACCTTCCAAAATAACAACTTAATATCTACGGAATGCAGTGGCTCAAATGGAGCCTGCTGCAAAACTTTAAGAACAAGGTTAAAGCTCCAAGGCGGAGCAACAGACTTAAACACAGGCCTGATTCTTACCAAGGCCTGGCAAAAAGATTGCACATCTGGCACGTCCGCCAGATGCTTGTGCAGCAAAATAGATAAAGCACAAATCTGACCCTTCAGAGTACTGACAAACCCTTCTCCAGACCTTCCTGGAGAAAGGACAAAATCCTTGGAATCCTGACCCTACTCCAAGAGTAGCCCTTGGATTCACACCAACAAAGATATTTATGCCATACCTTATGGTAAATCTTTCTAGTAACAGGCTTACGAGCCTGAATCATGGTCTCAATGACCGACTCTAAAAATCCACACTTAGACAAAACTAAGTGTTCAATTTCCAAGCAGTCAGCTTCAGAGAAATAAGATTTGGGTGAAGGAAAGGACCCTGAAGTAGTAGGTCCTTCCTTAGAGGAAGTTTCCAAGGAGGGAGAGACGACATCTCCACTAAGTCTGCATACCAGATCCTGCAAGGCCACACAGGAGCTATTAGAATCACTGATGCTCTCTCCTGCTTGATACAAGCAATGACTCGTGGAAGGAGAGCAAACGGAGGAAACAGGTATGCCAACGGAACTGCCAGAGCATCTATCAGGAAGGCCTGAGGATCCCTTGACCTTGAACTGTACTTTGGAAGCTTGACGTTCTGTCGAGACGCCATCAGATCCAACTTCGGTACTCCCATTTGATGGTTAACCTAGAGAACACCTCCGGATGGAGTTCCCACTCCCTGGGATGAAAAGTCGGTCTGCTCAAGAAATCCACTTCCCAGTTGTCCACTCCTGGAATGTGGATGGCAGAAAGACAACAATTGTGAGCTTCCGCCACCTCCTTCATGGCTAAAAGGACTCTGAGTCCCTGCCTGGTGGTTGATGTAAGCCACTGAGGTTATGGTGCCTGACTGGAACCTGATAAACCGGGCTGAGGCCAAGCCATCAAGGCATTGAAGATCACTCAACTCCAATATGTTTATGGGGAGAGCAGATTCCTCCCGAGACCAAAGTCCCTGCGCCTTCAACGAATCCCAGACTGCTCTCCAGTCCATCAGGCTGGCGTCCGTGGTCACAATCACCCAGGATGGTCTAAGAAAGCATGTCCCCTGAGACAAATGTTCTTGGGACAGCCGCCATAGAAGAGAGTCTCTCGTCGAATGATCTAGAACTATCTTCTGAGACAGATCTGCATAATCCCTGTTCCATTGACTGAGCATGCATAACTGTAGAGCTCTCAAATAAAAACGAGCAAAGGGAACTATGTCCATGGAAGCCACCATCAGACCAATTACCTCCATACATTGGGCCACTGATGTCCGTACAGCAGACTGTAGAGATAGGCAAGAGGAAAGAATCTTGGCTCTTCTGACTTCATTGATAGGGAATCTATAATAGTTCCTGAGAAGACCACTCTTGTAGCTGGAACAATGGAACTCTTTTCCAAATTCACCTTCCATCCGTGGGAACGAAGAAAAGACAACAAGATCTCTGTGTGAGATCTTGCTAGTTGAAAAGATGGCGCCTGAACCAGAATGTCATCCAGATATTCCTGAGACCGAATCACTGCCAAGAGCCCCCAGAACCTTTAAGCAAATTCTGGGGGCTGTGGCAAGTCCGAATGGAAGAGCCACAAACAAAGTGATTGTCCAGAAAGGCAAACCTCAAAAATGCATCCTTCAGGTCTATGGTTGTCATGACTTGTACTAAAGGAAGAATGGAACGGATAGTCTCCATCTTGAAGGACGGTACTCTGAGAAACTTGTTTAGACACTTTAGGTCTAGAATCGGTCAGAAAGTTCCCTCTTTTTTGGGAACCATGAACAGATTGGAATAGAACCCTAGACCCTGCTCCTGAACTGGAACTATCACTCCCAGGTAGGAAAGATCCTGTACACATTTCAAGAACGCCTCTCTTTTTTTCTGGTCTGCAGAAAATCTTGAGAGGTGGAACCTGCCCCTGGGAGGAAAGGTCTTGAATTCTAATTTGTAACCCTGGGATACAATGTCCATGGCCCACGGATCTGAAACATCTTGTATCCATGCTTGAGAGAACTGAGAAAGTCTGCCCCCCACTCTATCCAATCCCGGATCTGGGGCAACCCCTTCATGCTGACTTAGACTCAGCTGCGGGCTTCTTAGATTGCTTCCCCTTGTTCCAAGACTGACTGGGTTACCAAGAAGGCTTGGAATGTTCCTGCTTGGCAGAGGAGGGGGAAGACTTACCTCTGAAGTTACGAAAGGAACGAAAATTACTTATCTTGTGTCAGAAAAGACCCTTTACCACCTGTGATATCGGAAATGATTTCTGCCAAACCTGGTCCAAACAAGGTCTTACCCTTGTAAGGGATCGCCAAAAGCTTAGACTTAGATGAAACATCTGCTGACCAAGATTTCAGCCATAATGCTCTACGTGCCAGTACAGATATTTTGGCACCTAACTTAATGACCTGCAATGAAGCGTCAGTAATAAAGGAATTGGCTAGCTTAAGGGCCTTAATCCTGTCCTGGATCTCCTCCAAGGGAGTCTAAGCCGGAAGAGACTCAGACAAAGCGTAAAAACCAATAAGCTGCCGCACTTGTCACGATAGCAATACACACTGCAGGTTGCCATTGGAGACCTTGGTGAACATACATCTTTTTCTAGTAAGCCCCCAGCTTCTTGTCCATTGGATCCTTGAAAGAACAGCTATCCTCAATAGGGATAGTGGTCCTCAGCCAAAGAAGAAATTACACTTTCTACCTTGGGTACCGTCTGCCATGACTTCTTAATGGAGTCCGCCACCGAAATTTTTTTTAAAAACCGGAGACGGGGAAAAGGGAATCCCAGGTTTCTCCCATTACCGTGCTATAATTTCCGTAGCACGGTCTATTACCGGAAAAACCTCTACAGAGGAGGGAACGTAAAAATATCTATTTGATTTACTAGATTTCTTAGGGTTGACAATGACAGGAACATCGGAGTCATCAAGGGTAGCCAAAACCTCTTAACAAAACATGAAGGTTTTAAAGCTTAAATCTGAAAGATACCACTTCAGCATCAGAAGAAGGAATTATACTATCCAAATCTGAGATTTCCCCCTCAGAGGCTATCGACATATCTTCCTCTTCAGACTTATGAGAAAGAGAAACCTGGTTAGCCAGGGTTGGATCAGAAACCTTATCTGATTACCTAAATTTCCTCTTGCGTCTTCTCTGTAGCATGGGAATGGCAGCTAATGCTTCAGATACCGCAGAGGCTGAGCAGTAATTTCTGCTTGCAAATAGACTCCTCCAGGAGAATGTAAGGAACCGCAGGGAACTGCATGTGATGTTCAGGCTTGGGACGTTTGAGGAGAAAGCTGCGGCATTGCCAAAACAGCATCAACCTGAGGGAGTGGTACCTCAGGAACAAAAATTCTATCTTTATACATTAATGTCCTTTCAATACAAGAAGAACAAAAGGGCAAAAGAGGTTCAACTTGGTTTTCTAAACAAAGCTTGCATTCAACAGATTAAAATTAACAGAACAAAACAATAATAAAAAAAAATACTGTTTCTTTAAGAATATCCGTTCCCAAAGTGACAAAGGGCTGTCAACGGATAAACTTGCAAAAAAAAACACCAATGTAATGACTTGTCACAGTAATTCAGACCTCCTTTTAGATGGAGGATATAGACAGAGACCAACAACAAAACACCTCTACACCTCATTGCTATCACTGAGGTGCCTACCTGCCCCCTCTGCACTCCGGAATAATACTGCGACTGACTCCCGATGGCAGAAAATCTGGATGATCTATTGCAGAGATCACAACAGTGAAAAATGTGCGCTTTTAGTGTAAAATTCCACCTCAACAAAAAGGTCCGCCTCTCGTCTTACGTCAGAGGCGGTCCCAGCGGCCATTAGAGCGTATCAATTAAAAATTATAAATCTTTCCCTACAAAGTACACAATAACCCATCCGTTTCCCAACCGGACTTACAGGCAATAAAAATAAACTACTGAGCCACCAGTGATTCTAACTATCATGCTGAATCACTATCTCCGAAATCACAACCCACAGTGCCTGCTTTCAGCCGTTATGAGTCCTGTTCCTTAAACTCAGGACTGTAGCCCCAATCACAAATGGCAGCTTATATCTGCTTTTAGTGCCCGTGTTTAAGAAAAAAATGGCACTTACCTGCACCTCTGGCTGTCCGGCAGGAGGTGCAGGTACCCACCCAGCATGAAAGCCACTCCTTACAGAGACCTGTGAAAAAAAGAAAGGACAGAGTAAACCTACTCTGGCTTTCTATACAAGGGCAGCAATCTGTTAGGAAAACTCAGTTAAAGGGACACTAAACCCCCAAAAATTATTTCATGATTCAGGTAGAGAATACAATTTTAAATAACTTTCCAAATTACTTCTATTATCTAATTGGCTTCATTCTTTAGATATCCTTTGTTGAAGAAATAACAATGCACATGGGTGAGCCAATCAAACGAGGCATCTATGTGCATCTACCAATCAGCAGCTACTAAGCATATCTAGATATGCTTTTCAGCAAAGCATATCAAGAGAATGAAGCAAATTAGATAATAGAAGTAAATTCAAAAGTTGTTTAAAATGGCATGCTCTTTCTAAATCATGAAGAAATAAAATTGGTTTCATGTCCCTTTAAGCCCACCACACAAGTTCCTAACTGCTTGAAAGCTACCACTGCCCTACTGAAGAGACTAACGTGGAGTATAGCTAGACCCAACCTTGAGAGGAAAGATCAGAGCAAACCTACTCTGGCTTTCAAAATAATAAAATCTTGATTGAAGAAAATTTTCTTTTATAGCCCTGCGAAATCTGTTGGCGCTCTACAAATAACCGATAATAATAATAATTTAGACTGCAAACTTCACCTCCTCCTTGCACCGAAGACAAAGAGAATGACTGGGGTTTGTGGGGAGGGGAGTGATACTTAACAGCTTTGCTGTGGTGCTCTTTGCCTCCTCCTGCTGGCCAGGAGTGATATTCCCAACAGTAATTGAGGAGGCCGTGGATTCACCATATCTTAGGAAAGAAATAAAAAAATATATATACACACACACAGTATCTCACAAAAGTGAGTACACCCCTCACATTTTTGTAAATATTTTATTATATATTTTCATGTGATAACACTGAAGAAATTACACTTTGCTACAATGTAAAGTAGTGAGTGTACACTGTATAACAGTGTAACTGTGCTGTCCTCTCAAAATAACTGAACACACAGCCAATAATGTCTAAACCGTTGGCAACACCCCTAAGTGGAAATGTCCAAATTGGGCCCAAAGTGTCAATATTTTGTATGACCACCATTATTTTCCAGCACTGTCTTAACCCTCTTGGGCATGGAGTTCACCAGAGCTTCACAGGTTGCCACTGGAGTCCTCTTCCACTCCTCCATGACGACATCATGGAGCTGGTGGATGTTAGAGACCTTGCGCTCCCCCACCTTCCGTTTGAGGATACCCCACAGAGGCTCAATAGGGAGACATGCTTGGCCAGTCCATCACCTTTACCCTCAGCTTCTTTAGCAAGGCAGTGGTCGTCTTGGAAGTGTGTTTGGGGTCATTATGTTGGAATACTGCCCTGCGGCCCAGTCTCCGAAAGAAGGGGATCATGCTCTGCTTCAGTATGTCACAGTACATGTTGGTATTCATGGTTCCCTCAATGAACTGTAGTTAACCAGTGCCGGCAGCACTCATGCTGGCCCAGACCATGACACTCCCACCACCATGCTTGACTGTAGGCAAGACACACTTGTCTTTGGACTCCTCACCTGGTTGCCTCCACACACGCTTGATAACATCTGAACCAAATAAGTTTATCTTGGTCTCATCGGACCACATGACATGGTTCCAGTAATCCATGTCCTTAGTCTGCTTGTTTTCTTCTGTGAAAAGCACACTGGTCTAAAAGAGGCTGCTTCCGGGTGGTAAATCGCCATAGAACAAGCCACTGAGCTGTTGTTCGTTCCTGGTAGAGCGCTTCTCTCTTTGTATGCAAATTATTATGACCCTGGGGAAGTCTCCCTATGGGTGATGGGGGAAACCAGATGTGGACTCCTTGCCCAGTGTGCTTAGAGGAATGTGGCTGCACCTCACTGACGAGGCCCATAGGAGGCCGAAACGATCGTCTGGGGTTGTCATGTTCCTTGTTCAGAGGAGAATTGCCTGGTATTTCGGGGCTGGACTGACCTTACTTGGCGGGATCAGACTGATATACTGCAGGAAAGTTTTCTGCTGTGAAAAGCACACTGGTCTAAAAGAGGCTGCTTCCGGGTGGTAAATCGCCATAGAACAAGCCACTGAGCTGTTGTTCGTTCCTGGTAGAGCGCTTCTCTCTTTGTATGCAACTTTGTCTGCTTGTCTTCAGAAAACTGTTTGCAGGCTTTCTTGTGCATCATCTTTGGAAGAGGCTTCCTTCTGGGACGACAGCCATGTGGACTAATTTGATGCAGTGTGCGGCGTATGGTCTGAGCACTGACAAGCTGACAACCCACCACCCCTTCAACCTCTGCAGCAATGCTGGCAGCACTCATATCTATTTCCCAGAGACAACCTCTTGATATGATGCTAAGCATGTGCACTCAACTTCTTTGATCGACCATGGTGAGGCCTGTTCTTAGTGGAACCTGTCCTGTGAAACCGCTGTATGGTCTTGCCCACCGTGCTGCAGCTTAGTTTCAGGGTCTTGGCAATCTTCATATAGCTTAGGCCATCTTTATGTAGAGCAACAATTTTTTTTTTTCAGATCCTAACAGAGTTCTTTGCCATGAGGTGCCATGTTGAACTTCCAGTGACCAGTATGAGTGTGTGTGAGAGCGATAACACCAAATTTAGCACACCTGCTCCCCCATTCACACCTGAGACCTTGTAACATTAACGAGTCACATCACACCGGGGAGGGAAAATGGCTAATTGGGCCCAATTTGGACATTTCCACTTAGGGGTGTACTCACTTTTGTTGCCAATGGTTTAGACATTAATGGCTGTGTGTTGAGTTATTTTGAGGGGACAGCAAATTTACACTGTTATACAGGCTGTACACTCACTACTTTACGTTTTAGCGAAGTGTAATTTCTTCAGTGTCACACGAAAAGATATAATAAAATATTTACAAAAATGTTAGGGGTGCTCTCTGGAGTTTTAACCTGTTAGCAGGATACAACAAGCTTTTGGGAACATTGATTTTCCAACCATGGATTTGGAGAAATAATTCAAGCTTGCTAGTAGGAGTGATCGCTGATGACAGAGAAGGAGCTTGCACCAGTGCAATTGAGATCCCTGAGCTCTGATCACTGCTAACAGAGCACCTTACAACTTTGTAAAGATGTGTGGAGCTATAGCTAGACCAAAAGGAAGAGCAACAAACTGGTAGCGTTTGTCCATATAAGCAAACCTCAGGAACTGATAGTAATCCCTGTGGATGGGAATGTGCAGGTATGCATCCTTGAGGTCTATTGTAGTAATAAATTGGCTCTGTTGTATTAAGGGCAGTATTGTGCGAATGGTTTCCATCTAGAAAGTGGGAACCCTGACAAACATGTTTAACGTCTTTAGGTCTAAAAAAGGTCTGTAGGTCCCTTCCTTCTTTGGGACAATAAATAGATTGGAATAAAACTCTTGACCCTGTGGAGATACAGGTACTGGGATAATTACCCCCCTTCCTTTAAGTCCCGAACACACTGTAGAAATGCAGCTGCCTTTGACTGAAGTTTGGGAACATGAGACAGAAGGAATAGCCCTCAAGGAGGTCTGGACTCAGTCTGCCCCCTACCATAACAGATTCTAGTACTGGGGCCACACCTTTATGCCGATTTAGTGGTGGTGTCAGATTTTTTGAATTGCTTGATCTTTGACCAAGAAGAACGAGGCTTCCAGGCTGACTTTGAGGGCTCAGGTTTCTGAGAAGAGGACTTCTGATCTCCTGAGGAACGAAAAGGAAATTTATGCTTACCTGATAAATTTATTTATTTTACAATATGACGAGTCCACAGATTTCATCCTTACTTATGGGATATCGCCTCCTGGTCAGCAGGAGGAGGCAAAGAGCACCACAGCAGAGCTGTATATATAGCTCCTCCCTTCCCTCCCCCTCCAGTCATTCGACCAAAGTTAGGAAGAGAAAAGAAAAGCCAAGGTGCAGAGGTGACTGAAGTTTAACAAAAATAAGACCTGTCTTAGAAAATGACAGGGTGGGCCGTGGACTCGTCATATCTTAAAAGAAATAAATTTATCAGGTAAGCATAAATTTCCTTTTCTTTTACAAGATATGACGAGTCCACGGATTTCATCCTTACTTATGGGATACAATACCAAAGCTATAGGACACGGATGAAAGGGAGGGACAAGACAGGAACCTAAATGGAAGGCACCACAGCTTGAAGAACCTTTCTCCCAAAAACAGCCTCGGACAAGGCAAAAGTATCAAATTTGGAAAATTTTGAAAAAGTGTGAAGAGACAACCAAGTTGCAGCTTTGCAAATCTGTTCAACATAAGCATAATTTTTGAATGCCCATGAGGAAGCCACAGCCCTAGTGGAATGAGCCGTAATTCATTCAGTCTCATATGCAAAACGGATGATACTCTTCAGCCAAAAAGAAAGAGGTAGCCGTATCTTTCTGGCCCCTACGTTTTCCAGAAAAAAACAACAAACAAACAATGAAGATGACTGACGAAATTCTTTAGTCGCCTTCAAGTAAAACTTCAGGGCACGGACCACATCCAAGTTATGTAACAGACGCTCCTTCTTAGAAGAAGGATTAGGACACAATGAAGGAACAATAATTTCCTGATTAATATTTTTGTTGGAAACAACCTTAGGAAGGAAAACCAGGTTTGGTACGTAACACCACCTTATTGGAATGAAAAATAAGGTAAGGAGAATCACATTGTAATGCTGAAAGCTCAAACTCTGCGAGCAGAAGAAATAGCAACCAAAAATAAAACTTTCCAAGATACCAATTTAATATCTATGGAATGCATAGGTTCAAACGGAACCCCTTGAAGAACCTTAAGAACTAAATTCAAACTCCAAGGAGAAGCAATAGGTCTAAACACAGGTCTGATTCTAGCCAGAGCCTGACAAAAGGATTAAACATCCAGAATATCTGCCAGACTTTTGTGTAGCAAAATAGATAAAGCAGAAATTTGTCCCCTTAAGGAACTTGCTGATAACCCTTTCTCCAATCCTACTTGGAGAAAAGATAAAATCCTAGGAATCCTAATCTTACTCCATGAGTAGCCCCTGGATTCTCACCAATAAAGATATTTACACCATATCTTATGGTAAAACTTTCTAGTAACAGGCTTACGTGCCTGGATTAAAGGATCAATGACCGAATCCGCGAACCATCGCTTAGATAAAATCAAGCGGTAAATCCTTAAGCAGACAACGGCAGAGAAATTAGATTCGGATAATGGAAGGGTCCCTGAATGAGAAAGTCCTGCCTCAATGGAAGCTTCCACGGCGGCAGAGAGGACATGTCTACTAGCTCGGTATACCAAGTCCTGCGAGGTCACACAGGAGCAATGAAAATCACCAAAGCCCTCTCCTGATTGACTCGAGCATCACTCAGGTTGAACGACCAAGTCACTGCCAAGGCATCTATCAGCCCGGCCTGAGGATCCCTGAACCTGAATCCGTATCTCAGGAGGTCCAGCTCCGGTCTGCTCCACCTGAAAATCAGGATGGCAAAAACCTCTGGTTGGAGATCCCACTCCCCCGGATAAGATGTCTGTCTGTACAAAAAAATCTGTTACCCAGTTGTCTACTCCTGGGATGTAGATTGCTGACAGATAAGAGTGAGCCTCCACCCACCAAATGATCTTGGATACTGCTGTCATCGCTAAGGAACTCCTAGTTCCTCCCTAAAGATTAAAGAAAGCCACAGTCGTGATGTTGTCCGACTGGAATCTAATGAAGTTTACCAAAGCCAACTGAGGCCAAGCCTAAATTGCATTGAATATTGCTCTCAACTCCAGAATGGTGATGGTAAGAGACTCCAACCGAGCCCACACACCCTGAGCCATCAGGGAGTTCCAAACTGTACCCCATCCTATAAGGCTGGCATCCGTTGCCACTATTACCCATGAGGGTCTGCGGAAGCACATCCCTTGGGACAGATAATTCGGCGACAACTACCAACGCAGAGAGTCCTTTGACTCCTGATTCAGATCTAATTTTTGAGGAGACAAATTTGCATAATCTCTATTCCATTGTCTGAGCATACTCAGTTGTAAAGGACTGAGAAGAAAACGCGCAAACGGAATGATGTCCATTGCAGCTACCATCAATCCAATTACCGCCATGCACTGAGCCTCTGATGGCCGAGGATTGGACCGAAGAGATCGGTATGTATTCGGAATCTGTAACCTTTTGACTTCCGTCAAGAAGATCTTCATGGATAGAAAGTCGATTAGAGTTCCCATGAAAGGAACCCTTGTCAGTGGAATTATAGAACTCTTTTCTAAATTCACCGTCCACCCATGAGTCCGTAGAAAGGACATAACATCGGTATGAGACTGTGACAGCTGAGAAGACGACGCCTGGACCAGAATATCGTCCAGACAAGGCGTCACTGCAATGCCCCGCGGTCTGAAAACCGCTATCAGAGACCTTAGAACCTTTCTGAAAATTCTGGGTGCCATGGCCAGATCTAAGGAAAAGGCCACAAACTAAAAAGGTTTGCCCAGAAAGGCAAACCTCAGGAACTTGTGATGGTCTCTGTGGATAGGAACATGAATATATGAATCCTTTAAATCCACAGTAGTCATATATTGACCCTCCTGGATCAATGGAAGAATTGTCCGCATACTCTCCACCTTGAAGGACGGGACTCTGAGAAACTGGTTCAGACCCTCGAGATCTAAAACGGGTCGGAACATTCCCCTTTTGTGGGAACAAAAAATAAATAAAAAAATTGAATAAAATCCCTGCCCCTGCTCTCGTATTGGCACGGGACAAGATACTCCCAAGGAGGAGAGGTCTCTTACTTACAACGTAAGTACGCCTCCCATTTATCTGGTCTATAGACAATTGTGAAAAAAGAAACTTTCCTCTGGGGAAGGAATCTTTGAACTCCAACTGATACCCTTGAGACACGATTTCCTGAACGTCTCTTATCCAAGTCTGGACAAAAAGAGAAAGCCTGCCCCCCACTAAATCCGGTCCCGGATCGGGGGCCGCCCATTCACGCTGTCTTGGTAACTTTACCCTTGTTCTAAGACTGGTTGGGTCCCCAGGTGGACTGGGCTTGTGCAAAACACCCTTCCTGTCTAGCGGAAGAGGAAGCAGGAACTCCCTTGCAATTTTGAAAGGAACGAAAAATACTCTGCCGTCCCCTTTGTGTTTTATCTTGAGGGAGGAGGTGATCCTTACCTCCCGTAATGTCAGAAATAATCTCCTTCACGTTAGACCCGAACAGGGTCCTTCCATTGGAAGGAATAGCCAAAAAAATTAGGCTTAGTTGACGCATCCGCAGATCAAGAATTCAACCATAAGGTACTGCGTGCTAATACGGAAAATCCCAAGTTCTTAGCCGCTGACTTGGTAATCTGCAAGGACATATCAGACTTTTATAACTGAAACCCTTAGAAGGTTTAGGTCCTTTACATCTTAAAGGAAAAAACTCCACAGTAGTGTGCTGCAGTTCGACCAAAGGGGGAATACACACCAAAGAAACAGCAGTAATGTCCCAATAAAAAAAAAAAAAAAGACACGTACTGTCCCTTGAACTGTAAAAAACAGACATTATTTACTTTATTGTACGAAAGCAAGTGATGGTTGCGTTCAATATTACATCACATAGCTTCAGCAGTGTATTTGTAAATTTGGGTACCCGCCAATCTTAGGATGTAGGCAAGGCGCCAGTAAAGACACCCACTGAGTGGAAAAAAACTTAGAGCTGAAATTATGTATACAACGTACATAAAACAAAAGCAGTACTGTCTCTTTAAATCTGAAAGAGACACATCTTTATGTCAATGACCCACTGAATATCTGTTGTACCATCCACTTCATAAAAGAGGAACAAACAGTAAAAAAGACTTGCAACAGCAAGGTTTTTCATGTAAAAGCAAGACATGTATAAAATAATGTCATACAGACAAGAGAGCTGCTTATAGTCAATACTGAAAGCATTTTACACAACCTATTAGGAACAGTACCAACTGTAGAATGTTCCTTCCTATCTATGTCAAAATGTATGGGGCAGTTGTGCAAATAACAATACAGATCAACTCTTCACATTTATCAAGACAGCAGCTGCACCTCCGATTAATTCCTACAGGAGGGACCAGCATGCCTAACTTAGCATGGAACTCGTTTTCCCTTGTGGTACCACTCTGCCTAACATGACAGAGGAGATGTCACCCAAGAAAAACTCTAGGCGGCGTGAACGACCTCTCAGCTTTATCTGTTTTGTGAAACACAGCCGAGGAGGCCCCTGCGATCCGCTAGCAGCAACGAGCAAATAAAGCAAGTCCACAAGGCACCAATCTCCGCCCATTGTGGGCGTACGTTATATGCAAAAGAAATATGGAGCCGTAACAGAGTAGACAAACAGCGCGCGCACACAACGGCGCGTAACCAAGCTGCGCCCCTCGTGGGCGTATCAAGCTCAATCTCTTGCGCAGAAAAATCTGTAACAAAAAAATAAAATGGAGCCACCGGGAGTCCTAATCAGCACTCAATACACACGCTGAAAAGTACAACTCCCTTGTCGGACGCCATCTCCCAAGTTCACACACCCAAGTTACACACTCCTAGGTGGAACTCGCACATAAATGAGCTACATAAAATTCCCTGTGGGCTGAAAAGAACATAAGCCGAAGTAAGCAGGGGCATCTTCAGAAATACAAACATCCTGTATAATTCAAATACCCCAGTCAGTTCCCCTTATTATCTGAATAAAAACAACGGAACAGAAATAGCCCACAGTATTAACTAAATAGGAGCACCCTGTCTGACGGCATCTCAGTACAAGTGTAAGACACAGGGATATGCATTACCTCATGTACCCTCACAAAAATCCTTTATAACACTTGAGTAGTGAAATAGGACAACCCTCCCTGCCGGCTGTGCAAATAGTTATAAGCCGCTGGGAGTCAAGAGAAGGACGAAATGTGCTGCTTCTGTCACATAACTGCCATTAAAAAGTACCCGGATCTCAGGGATATGTTATACACAGAGTGCTAAGTCCTTTCTGTATAACTGCAGAAAATAAAGATTAGCACTTACCTTAGACGTCTGCCCGGCAGTAAGGCATCTCACCTGGCTTGTGAAGTTCCTTTCACCTCTTCACATTGGCCTGTGGAATTAAAAGAACTGAGCTGTACTCCCTCAGACTCTTGTAAGCAGGGCAGCATACATCTATGGGAGGCGCAGTGAGAATTATGTCTCACAAGTTCCCATTGCTCTGAAGCCACCAAATGCTTCTCTTTTTGTGCTGAAGAGACTGATTTGGTCTAGGCTAAACCCCATAAAGTAGCACATAGCAGTACTACATAAAAAAACATAATTTATGCTTACCTGATACATTTATTTCTCTTGCAGTGTATCCAGTCCACGGATCATCCATTACTTGTGGGATATTCTCCTTCCCAACAGGAAGTTGCAAGAGGATCACCCACAGCAGAGCTGCTATATAGCTCCTCCCCTAACTGTCATATCCAGTCATTCGACCGAAAACAAACAGAGAAAGGAGAAACCATAGGGTGCAGTGGTGACTGTAGTTTAATTAAAATTTAGACCTGCCTTAAAAGGACAGGGCGGGCCGTGGACTGGATACACTACAAGAGAAATAAATTTATCAGGTAAGCATAAATTATGCTTTCTCTTGTTAAGTGTATCCAGTCCACGGATCATCCATTACTTATGGGATACCAATACCAAAGCTAAAGTACACGGATGATGGGAGGGACAAGGCAGGATTAAGCGGAAGGAACCACTGCCCGAAGAACCTTTCTCCCAAAAACAGCCTCTGAAGAAGCAAAAGTATCAAATTTGTAAAATTTTGAAATAAAATGTGAAGCGAAGACCAAGTCGCAGCCTTGCAAATCTGTTCAACAGAGGCCTAATTTTTGAAGGCCCATGTGGAAGCCACAGCTCTAGTAGAATGAGCTGTAATCCTTTCAGGGAGCTGCTGTCCAGCAGTCTCATAGGCTAGGCGTATTACGCTCCGAAGCCAAAAGCACAGAGAGGTTGCCGAAGCTTTTTGACCTCTCCTCTGTCCAGAGTAAACGACAAACAGGGAAGATGTTTGACGAAAATCCTTAGTAGCTTGTAAGTAAAACTTCAAGGCACGGACCACGTCCAGATTATGTAAAAGAAGTTCCTTCTTTAAAGAAGGATTAGGACACAATGATGGAACAACAATTTCTTGATTGATATTCTTGTTAGAAACCACCTTAGGTAAAAACCCAGGTTTGGTACGCAGAACTACCTTATCTGCATGAAAAATCAGATAAGGAGAATCACATTGTAAGGCAGATATAGCTCAGAGACTCTCCGAGCCGAGGAAATAGCCATCAAAAACAGAACTTTCCAAGATAAAAGTTTAATATCAATGGAATGAAGGGGTTCAAACGGAACTCCTTGAAGAACTTTAAGAACCAAGTTTAAGCTCCACGGAGGAGCAAAAGGTTTAAACACAGGCTTAATTCTAACGAAAGCCTGGCAAAATGCCTGAACGTCTGGAACCTCTGCCAGACGCTTGTGCAAAAGAATAGACAGAGCAGAAATCTGTCCCTTTAAGGAACTAGCTGATAATCCTTTGTCCAAGCCCTCTTGGAGAAAAGACAATATTCTAGGAATCCTAACCTTACTCCATGAGTAATTCTTGGATTCACACCAATAAGGATATTTACTCCATATCTTGTGGTAGATTTTCCTGGTAACAGGCTTTCGTGCCTGTATTAAGGTAACAATGACTGACTCAGAGAAGCCACGCTTTGATAGAATCAAGCGTTCAATCTCCATGGCCACGCAGGTGCTATCAGAATCACAGATGCTCTCTCCTGTTTGATCTTGGCAATCAGTCGAGGGAGCAGAGGAAATGGTGGAAACACATAAGTCAGGTTGAAGAACCAAGGCGCTGCTAGAGTATCTATCAGCGTCGCTTCTGGGTCCCTGGACCTGGATCCGTAACAAGGGAGCTTGAGATCCAACTCTGGTTTGCCCCAACGATGAATCAATTGAGCAAACACCTCCGGATGGAGTTCCCACTCCCCCGGATGGAAAGTCTGACGACTTAGAAAATCCGCCTCCCAGTTCTCCACGCCTGGGATATGGATTGCTGACAGGTGGCAAGAGTGGCACTCTGCCCAGCGAATTATTTTTGAGACTTCTAACATCGCTAGGGAACTCCTGGTTCCCCCTTGATGGTTGATGTAAGCCACAGTCGTGATGTTGTCCGACTGAAATCTGATGAACCTCAGTGTTGCTAACTGAGGCCAAGCCAGAAGAGCATTGAATATCGCTCTTAACTCCAGAATATTTATTGGAAGGAGTTTCTCCTCCTGAGTCCACGATCCCTGTGCCTTCAGGGAGTTCCAGACTGCACCCCAACCTAGAAGGCTGGCATCTATTGTTACAATTGTCCAATCTGGCCTGCGAAAGGTCATACCCTTGGACAGGTGGACCCGAGACAACCACCAGAGAAGAGAATCTCTGGTCTCTTGACCCAGATTTAGCAGAGGGGACAAATCTGTGTAATCCCCATTCCACTGACTCAGCATGCATAATTGCAGCGGTCTGAGATGTAGGCGCGCAAATGGCACTATGTCCATTGCCGCTACCATTAAGCCGATTACCTCCATACACTGAGCCACCGAAGGGCGCGGAATGGAGTGAAGAACACGGCAAGCATTTAGAAGTTTTGATAACCTGGACTCCGTCAGGTAAATTTTCATTTCTACAGAATCTATAAGAGTCCCTAAGAAGGAGACTCTTGTGAGTGGGGATAGAGAACTATTTTCCTCGTTCACTTTCAACCCGTGCGACCTCAGAAATGCCAGAACTATCTCTGTATGAGACTTGGCAACTTGAAAGTTTGACGCCTGTATCAGGATGTCGTCTAGATACGGAGCTACCGCTATGCCTTGCGGTCTTAGAACTTTCAGAAGTGAGCCTAGAACCTTTGTAAAGATTCTCGGGGCTGTAGCCAACCCGAAGGGAAGAGCTACAAATTAGTTATGCCTGTCTAGAAAGGCAAACCTTAGAAACCGATGATGGTCTTTGTGAATCGGTATGTGAAGGTAGGCATCCTTTAGGTCCACTGTGGTCATGTACTGACCCTCTTGGATCATGGGTAGGATGGTCCGAATAGTTTCCATTTTGAAAGATGGAACTCTGAGGAATTTGTTTAAGATCTTTAGATCCAAAATTGGTCTGAAGGTTCCCTCTTTTTTGGGAACCACAAACAGATTTGAATAAAAACCCTGTCCTTGTTCCGTCCGCGGAACTGGATGGATCACTCCCATAATTAGGAGGTCTTGCACACAGTGTAGGAATGCCTCTTTCTTTATCTGATTTGCAGATAGCCTTGAAAGATGAAATCTCCCTTGTGGAGGGGAAGCTTTGAAGTCCAGAAGATATCCCTGAGATATGATCTTGAACATCTCTTGCCCATGCCTGGGCGAAGAGAGAAAGTCTGCCCCCTACTAGATCCGTCGCCGGATAGGGGGCCGTTCCTTCATGCTGTCTTAGAGGCAGCAGCAGACTTTCTGGCCTGCTTGCCTTTGTTCCAGGACTGGTTAGGTTTCCAGGTCTGCTTAGATTGAGCAAAAGTTCCCTCTTGCTTTGAAGCGGAGGAAGTTGATGCTGCACCTGCCTTGAAATTTCGAAAGGCACGAAAATTAGACTGTTTGGCCTTTGCTTTGGCCCTGTCCTGAGGAAGGGTATGACCCTTACCTCCAGTAATGTCAGCAATAATTTCCTTCAAACCAGGCCCGAATAAGGTCTGCCCCTTGAAAGGAATGTTGAGTAATTTAGACTTCGAAGTCACGACAGCTGACCAGGATTTAAGCCATAGCGCCCTACACGCCTGGATGGCGAATCCGGAATTCTTAGCCGTTAGTTTAGTCAAATGAACAATGGCATCAGAAACAAATGAGTTAGCTAGCTTAAGTGTTCTAAGCTTGTCAATAATTTCAGTCAATGGAGCTGTATGGATGGCCTCTTCCAGGGCCTCAAACCAGAATGCCGCCGCGGCCGTGACAGGCGCTATGCATGCAAGAGGCTGTAAAATAAAACCTTGTTGAATAAACATTTTCTTAAGGTAACCCTCCAATTTTTTATCCATTGGATCTGAAAAAGCACAACTGTCCTCAACCGGGATAGTGGTACGCTTTGCTAAAGTAGAGACTGCTCCCTCCACCTTAGGGACCGTCTGCCATAAGTCCCGTGTAGTGGCGTCTATTGGAAACATTTTTCTAAATATAGGAGGTGGGGAAAAAGGCACACCCGGTCTATCCCACTCCTTGCTAATAATTTCTGTAAGCCTTTTAGGTATAGGAAAAACATCAGTACACACCGGCACCGCATAGTATTTATCCAGCCTACACAATTTCTCTGGTACTGCAACTGTGTTACAGACATTCAGAGTAGCTAATACCTCCCCAAGCAATACACGGAGGTTCTCAAGCTTAAATTTAAAATTAGAAATCTCTGAATCAGGTTTCCCCGAATCAGAGACGTCAACCACAGACTGAAGCTCTCCGTCCTCATGATCTGCATATTGTGACGCAGTATCAGACATGGCCCTTACAGCATCTGCGCGCTCTGTATTTCTCCTAACCCCAGAGCAATCGCGCTTGCCTCTTAATTCAGGCAACCTGGATAATACCTCTGACAGGGTATTATTCATGATTGCAGCCATGTCCTACAAGGTAATCGCTATGGGCGTCCCTGATGCAATTGGCGCCATATTAGCGTGCATCCCCTGAGCGGGAGGCGAAGGGTCTGACACGTGGGGAGAGTTAGTCGGCATAACTTTCCCCTCGTCAGAATCTTCTGGTGATATTTCTTTTATAGTTAAAAAGTGATCTTTACTGTTTAAGGTGAAATCAATACATTTAGTACACATTCTCCTATGGGGCTCCACCATGGCTTTTCAAACATAATGAACAAGTTGTTTCCTCTGTGTCAGACATGTTTAAACAGACTAGCAATGAGACTAGCAAGCTTGGAAAATACTTTAAACAAGTTTACAAGCAATATAAAAAAAACGTTACTGCACCTTTAAGAAACACAAATTTTTGCCAAAATTTGAAATAACAGTGAAAAAAGGCAGTTACACTAACAAACTTTTTACAGTGTATGTAACAAGTTAGCAGAGCATTGCACCCACTTGCAAATGGATGATTAACCCCTTAATACCAAACACAGAATAATAACTGACAAAAACGTTTTTTTTTTTTTGGTTTTTTTTTAAATAGTCACAACAACTGCCACAGCTCTACTGTGGCTTGTTACCTCCCTCAAAAACGACTTTGAAGCCTTTTGAGCCCTCCAGAGATATCCTGGATCATGCAGGAAGAAGCTGGATGTCTGTGTCTAATTTTTGCTGCACAAAAAACCCCTCCCACTCATATTACAACAGTGGAAAGTCAGTAAACTGTTACTAGGCAGAATTCAAGCCAGCCATGTGGAAAAAAACTAGGCCCCAATAAGTTTTATCACCAAACATATAAAAACGATTAAACATGCCAGCAAACGTTTTATATTACATTTTTATAAGAGTATGTATCTCTATTAATAAGCCTGATACCAGTAGCTCTCACTGCATTTAAGGCTTTACTTACATTAGTTCAGTATCAGCAGCATTTTCTAGCAAATTCCATCCCTAGAAATATATTAACTGCACATACCTTATTGCAGGAAAACCTGCACGCCATTCCCTCTCTGAAGTTACCTCACTCCTCAGAATATGTGAGAACAGCCATGGATCTTAGTTACTTCTGCTAAGATCATAGAAAACGCAGGCAGATTCTTCTTCTAAATACTGCCTGAGATAAACAGTACACTCCGGTACCATTTAAAAATAACAAACTTTTGATTGAAGAATAAACTAAGTATAAAACACCACACTCCTCTTACGACCTCCATCTTGGTTGAGGCTTGCAAGAGAATGACTGGATATGACAGTTAGGGGAGGAGCTATATAGCAGCTCTGCTGTGGGTGATCCTCTTGCAACTTCCTGTTGGGAAGGAGAATATCCCACAAGTAATGGATGATCCGTGGACTGGATACACTTAACAAGAGAAATAATAAACTCTTGATTGAAGAAAACAGAATTTATGCTTACCTGATAAATTACTTTCTCCAACGGTGTGTCCGGTCCACGGCGTCATCCTTACTTGTGGGATATTCTCTTCCCCAACAGGAAATGGCAAAGAGCCCAGCAAAGCTGGTCACATGATCCCTCCTAGGCTCCGCCAACCCAGTCATTCGACCGACGTACAGGAGGAAATATGCATAGGAGAAACCATATGATACCGTGGTGACTGTAGTTAGAGAAAATAATTCATCAGACCTGATTAAAAAAACCAGGGCAGGCCGTGGACCGGACACACCGTTGGAGAAAGTAATTTATCAGGTAAGCATAAATTCTGTTTTCTCCAACATAGGTGTGTCCGGTCCACGGCGTCATCCTTACTTGTGGGAACCAATACCAAAGCTTTAGGACACGGATGAAGGGAGGGAGCAAATCAGGTCACCTAAATGGAAGGCACCACGGCTTGCAAAACCTTTCTCCCAAAAATAGCCTCTGAAGAAGCAAAAGTATCAAATTTGTAAAATTTGGCAAAAGTGTGCAGTGAAGACCAAGTCGCTGCCTTACATATCTGGTCAACAGAAGCCTCGTTCTTGAAGGCCCATGTGGAAGCCACAGCCCTAGTGGAGTGAGCTGTGATTCTTTCAGGAGGCTGCCGTCCGGCAGTCTCATAAGCCAATCGGATAATGCTTTTAAGCCAAAAAGAAAGAGAGGTAGAAGTTGCTTTTTGACCTCTCCTTTTACCAGAATAAACAACAAACAAAGAAGATGTTTGTCTGAAATCTTTAGTAGCCTCTAAATAGAATTTTAGAGCACGGACTACGTCCAAATTGTGTAACAAACGTTCCTTCTTTGAAACTGGATTCGGACACAAAGAAGGTACAACTATCTCCTGGTTAATATTTTTGTTGGAAACAACTTTCGGAAGAAAACCAGGCTTAGTACGCAAAACCACCTTATCTGCATGGAACACCAGATAGGGCGGAGAACACTGCAGAGCAGATAACTCTGAAACTCTTCTAGCAGAAGAAATTGCAACCAAAAACAAAACTTTCCAAGATAATAACTTAATATCTACGGAATGTAAGGGTTCAAACGGAACCCCTTGAAGAACTGAAAGAACTAGGTTAAGACTCCAGGGAGGAGTCAAAGGTCTGTAAACAGGCTTGATTCTAACCAGAGCCTGAACAAACGCTTGAACATCTGGCACAGCTGCCAGCCTTTTGTGAAGTAAAACAGATAAAGCAGAGATCTGTCCCTTCAGAGAACTTGCAGATAATCCTTTCTCCAAACCTTCTTGTAGAAAGGATAGAATCTTAGGAATTTTTATCTTGTTCCATGGGAATCCTTTAGATTCACACCAACAGATATATTTTTTCCATATTTTATGGTAAATTTTTCTAGTTACAGGCTTTCTAGCCTGAATCAGAGTATCTATTACAGAATCTGAAAACCCACGCTTTGATAAAATCAAGCGTTCAATCTCCAAGCAGTCAGTTGGAGGGAAACCAGATTCGGATGTTCGAATGGACCTTGAACAAGAAGGTCCTGTCTCAAAGGTAGCTTCCATGGTGGAGCCGATGACATATTCACCAGGTCTGCATACCAAGTCCTGCGTGGCCACGCAGGAGCTATCAAGATCACCGAAGCCCTCTCCTGATTGATCCTGGCTACCAGCCTGGGAATGAGAGGAAACGGTGGGAATACATAAGCTAGGTTGAAGGTCCAAGGTGCTACTAGTGCATCTACTAGAGTCGCCTTGGGATCCCTGGATCTGGACCCGTAACAAGGAACCTTGAAGTTCTGACGAGAGGCCATCAGATCCATGTCTGGAATGCCCCATAATTGAGTTATTTGGGCAAAGATTTCCGGATGGAGTTCCCACTCCCCCGGATGGAATGTCTGACGACTCAGAAAATCCGCTTCCCAATTTTCCACTCCTGGGATGTGGATTGCAGACAAGTGGCAGGAGTGATCCTCCGCCCATTGAATTATCTTGGTCACTTCCTCCATCGCCAGGGAACTCCTTGTTCCCCCCTGATGGTTGATATATGCAACAGTCGTCATGTTGTCTGATTGAAACCTTATGAATTTGGCCTTTGCTAGATGAGGCCAAGCTTTGAGAGCATTGAATATCGCTCTCAGTTCCAGAATGTTTATCGGGAGAAGAGATTCTTCCCGAGACCATAGACCCTGAGCTTTCAGGGGTTCCCAGACCGCGCCCCAGCCCACCAGACTGGCGTCGGTCGTGACAATGACCCACTCTGGTCTGCGGAAGCTCATTCCCTGTGACAGGTTGTCCAGGATCAGCCACCAACGGAGTGAATCTCTGGTCCTTTGATCTACTTGAATCGTCGGAGACAAGTCTGTATAATCCCCATTCCACTGTCTGAGCATGCACAGTTGTAATGGTCTTAGATGAATTCGTGCAAAAGGAACTATGTCCATTGCTGCAACCATCAATCCTATTACTTCCATGCACTGCGCTATGGAAGGACGAAGAACAGAATGAAGTACTTGACAAGAGCTTAGAAGTCTTGATTTTCTGACCTCTGTCAGAAAAATCCTCATTTCTAAGGAATCTATTATTGTTCCCAAGAAGGGAACTCTTGTTGACGGGGACAGAGAACTCTTTTCTTTGTTCACTTTCCATCCGTGAGATCTGAGAAAGGCTAGGACGATGTCCGTATGAGCCTTTGCTTTTGACAGAGACGACGCTTGAATCAGGATGTCGTCCAAGTAAGGTACTACTGCAATGCCCCTTGGCCTTAGAACCGCTAGAAGGGACCCTAGTACCTTTGTGAAAATTCTCGGAGCATTGGCTAATCCGAATGGAAGTGCCACAAACTGGTAATGCTTGTCCAGAAAAGCGAACCTTAGGAACTGATGATGTTCCTTGTGGATAGGAATATGTAGGTACGCATCCTATAAATCCACCGTGGTCATAAATTGACCTTCCTGGATGGTAGGAAGGATCGTTCGAATGGTTTCCATTTTGAACGATGGAACCCTGAGAAATTTGTTTAGGATCTTGAGATCTAAAATTGGTCTGAATGTTCCCTCTTTTTTGGGAACTATGAACAGGTTGGAGTAAAACCCCATCCCTTGTTCTCCTATTGGAACTGGATGAATTACTCCCATCTTTAACAGGTCTTCTACACAATGTAAGAATGCCTGTCTTTTTATTTGGTTTGAAGATAATTGAGACCTGTGGAACCTTCCCCTTGGGGGTAGTTCCTTGAATTCCAGGAGATAACCCTGAGAAACTATTTCTAGTGCCCAAGGATCCTGAACATCTCTTGCCCAAGCCTGAGCAAAGAGAGAAAGTCTGCCCCCCACCAGATCCGGTCCCGGATCGGGGGCCATCCCTTCATGCTGTTTTGGTAGCAGTGGCAGGCTTCTTGGCCTGCTTACCCTTGTTCCAGCCTTGCATCGGTCTCCAGGCTGGTTTGGGTTGAGAAGTATTACCCTCTTGCTTAGAGGATGTAGAATTAGAGGCTGGTCCGTTTCTGCGAAAGGGACGAAAATTAGGCTTATTTTTAGCCTTAAAAGACCTATCCTGAGGAAGGGCGTGGCCCTTTCCCCCGGTGATGTCTGAAATAATTTCTTTCAAATCAGGACCAAACAGTGTTTTACCCTTGAAAGGGATGTTAAGCAATTTTGTCTTGGAAGACACATCCGCTGACCAAGACTTTAGCCAAAGCGCTCTGCGCGTCACGATAGCAAACCCTGAATTTTTCGCCGCTAATCTAGCTAATTGCAAAGCGGCATCTAAAATAAAAGAGTTAGCCAATTTAAGTGCTTGAACTCTGTCCATAACCTCCTCATACGAAGATTCTTTATTGAGCGACTTTTCTAGTTCTTCGAACCAGAAACACGCTGCCGTAGTGACAGGAACAATGCATGAAATTGGTTGTAGAAGGTAACCTTGCTGAACAAACATCTTTTTAAGCAAACCCTCTAATTTTTTATCCATAGGATCTTTGAAAGCACAACTATCTTCTATAGGAATAGTAGTGCGTTTGTTTAGAGTAGAAACCGCCCCCTCGACCTTAGGGACTGTCTGCCATAAGTCCTTTCTGGGGTCGACTATAGGAAATAATTTCTTAAATATAGGGGGAGGAACAAAAGGTATGCCGGGCCTTTCCCACTCCTTATTTACTATGTCCGCCACCCGCTTGGGTATAGGAAAAGCATTGGGGGGCACCGGAACCTCTAGGAACTTGTCCATCTTACATAATTTCTCTGGAATGACCAAATTGTCACAATCATCCAGAGTAGATAATACCTCCTTAAGCAGTGCGCGGAGATGTTCTAATTTAAATTTAAATGTTACAACATCAGGTTCAGCTTGTTGAGAAATTTTTCCTGAATCTGAAATTTCTCCCTCAGACAAAACCTCCCTCCTGGCCCCTTCAGATTGGTGTGAGGGTATGTCAGAACAGTTATCATCAGCGTCCTCTTGCTCTTCAGTGTTTAAAACAGAGCAATCGCGCTTTCTCTGATAAGTAGGCATTTTGGATAAAATGTTTGCAATAGAATTATCCATTACAGCCGTTAATTGTTGCATGGTAATAAGTATTGGCGCACTAGATGTACTAGGGGCCTCTTGTGTGGGCAAAACTGGTGTAGACACAGAAGGGGATGATGCAGTATCATGCTTACTCCCCTCATTTGAGGAATCATCTTGGGCAATATCATTATCTGTGGCATCATTGTCCCTACTTTGTTTGGACACTATGGCACAATCATCACATAAATTTAAATGGGGAGAAACCTTGGCTTTCATACATATAGAACATCGCTTATCTGATGGTTCAGACATGTTAAACAGGCTTAAACTTGTCAACAAAGCACAAAAAACGTTTTAAAATAAAACCGTTACTGTCACTTTAAATTTTAAACTGAACACACTTTATTACTGAATATGTAACGCCTTAAAAGTATTGCACACCAAATTTGAAAGCTTTAACCCTTAAAATAACGGAACCGGAGTCGTTTTTACATTTAACCCCTATACAGTCCCAGGTATCTGCTTTGCTGAGACCCAACCAAGCCCAGAGGGGAATACGATACCAAATGACGCCTTCTATAAGCTTTTTCAGTGGTTCTTAGCTCCTCACACATGCATCTGCCTGCCTTGCTCTCCAAAAACAACTGCGCATTAGTGGCGCGAAAATGAGGCTCTGCCTATGACTAGAAAAGGCCCCCATCTGAAAAAGGTGTCCAATACAGTGCCTGCCGTTTTTTTAAAACAATCCCCAAGATTATAATAACTATTAAGAGTTATAATCTGCCAAATATGCTTAGTAAAGTAATCGTTTTAGCCCAGAAAAATGTCTACCAGTTTTTTAAGCCCTTATGAAGCCCTTTATTCTTTTACTTAATCTAAGAAAATGGCTTACCGGTCCCCATAGGGGAAATGACAGCCTTCCAGCATTACAAAGTCTTGTTAGAAATGTGGCCAGTCATACCTCAAGCAGAAAAGTCTGCCAACTGTTTCCCCCAACTGAAGTTACTTCATCTCAACAGTCCTGTGTGGAAACAGCAATCGATTTTAGTAACGTTTGCTAAAATCATCTTCCTCTTACAAACAGAAATCTTCATCTCTTTTCTGTTTCAGAGTAAATAGTACATACCAGCACTATTTTAAAATAACAAACACTTGATTGAAGGATAAAAACTACATTTAAACACCAAAAAACTCTTAACCATCTCCGTGGAGATGTTGCCGGTGCAACGGCAAAGAGAATGACTGGGGTAGGCGGAGCCTAGGAGGGATCATGTGACCAGCTTTGCTGGGCTCTTTGCCATTTCCTGTTGGGGAAGAGAATATCCCACAAGTAAGGATGACGCCGTGGACCGGACACACCTATGTTGGAGAAACTAAAACTAACACCTCACTCTGCCTCTTCCTATCACTAACACAGGCAAAGAGAATGACTGGAGGGGGAGGGGAGGAGCTATATAAACAGCTCTGCGATATCCCATAAGGATGAAATCCGTGGACTCGTCATATCTTGTAAATGAAAGGAATGAAACTGATTTCCACTTCTGTTTTTTCCTTTGGATTTTGTATCCTGAGGAAGAAAAGCTCCTTTCTTACCAGTGACTATCTTAATAATGGAGTCCAATTCGGAACCAAAAATAATCTTCCTTGGAAGGAAAGAGTTAGTAGTCTATTTTTAGAGATCATGTCTGCTGACCATGATTTTAAACTATACGGATCTCCTTCCCAGCACTGCAATAGACATATCTTTGACATTGAACTTAATTATGTCAATTACTGCATCACACCTGAATGCTTGAGCTATTTTAAGTGCTTTAATGCAGTTCTGTAAATCCTCAGTAGAGGAATTGTCCGCACCATTTTGGCTAGAGAATCACACCATAGCGTTCCTGCTGCAGCCACACAGGCGAGAGAAACTGCCGGACTAAATAAAAGGCCTTTTTGAAGAAACGACTCTAATTTGCAGTCCATTGGGTCTCTGAACAAAGTGCTATCGTCCATATCAGTAGCCGTACGTTTGGCGAGAGTGGAAATAGAACCATCAACCTTAGGGATCGTTTCCCATACTTCCAAATTCTACTATGGAATGAAGCACATTTTCATAAAACTTGTGGAAGGTACACCTGGCTTTTTCCATCCCTAAGCAATATAGTAAATTACCAAATCAAGGACCTGAAACACCTGTGGGATTTTGGTGGAGCTTTGAAAACAATATTTAATGGATTAACAGGCTTGTTTTCAGAGTCTTTAATATCTCCTGCAATAAATTGAGTAGAGCTGCGACAACTAATCGTCATAATCGATTATGAAAATAGTTGTCAACGAATCTCATAATCAATTAGTTGGTTTGCAATTAGTTGGTCTGTGCACAACACCAGCTGCTTCACTCCAATGAACTTCTGCATATGGTATTGTGTTTTATGGTTATGTCTTTAGCCTAAAGGACATCTACAGACTTCTACTTTTCACTTTTTCAGGACAGTATACGTTTACAACTACCCCAGGCTTATGTGCAACCCAGATATAATAGTCATCATTTGGATTGTTTATATTAAATCAAGTGATTTGGAACTATGCTTTGCATAATATAGTGCTGAGCTTGTTATTTACACCTAGCCCCTAGACTGATGGGAGTTATTTAAATTGATGTGAACTATTATCTGTTTGCACAATTATTAGCGTATTGCTTGTTATTGCTGATTATATGTACTGTAAAAATAAATGTGTAAGGCTTTGTCCTGTTATTGATATATAGTCCTTAGCGCGTTTGATTTGTTTTTTTATATTTTTATTATATTGTGATAATATGTACCAGATTCAACCTATATGTATATATCTGTTAATTTTAGAGCGGACTAGATATTTCCCCCTAACATTATAGCTGGTTATTTACCATTGCATATAGATATATTTTATGTAAGAATGAAGTCAAGGGTTACTTTATTGAGAGGCCCCTTGCCAAGGTGAAAACCCCTTTGCATTGGTGAAGAGCTAACAAAGATAAATATCCCACTTTGGTGAAATTGGCAAAACCCTACTTATACATCTCAAGCACCTCAACACCATCTTAGTGCCTTTTCTCTGATGCAGGAAATATAGCTGCAAACAGAGAACCAGCCTTAGACAGAAGCATGTGGACATGTTGAGATTTTTGCATTTCAATGCAAAGTTTCTGAAAGAGTGAATAACAGAATGTTATTAACAGTGATCGTCTCTTTCTAGTTCTACCTCTTTTCAAACAGGTTTTGTTTTTGTTTTGTTTAATTATAAAACTGTTCTCTGCTGCTTAAAAATTGGACAAACAGTTGTGTTAATGTAAAGTTTTAGTATGAAGTTTAAATTTGTAACACTCAGTATGTGGATTTTATTTAAAATATAGGAAACAATTATTGATTCTTTTTTTATCCGATTAATCGAAAAAATAATCTGCCGATTAATCGATTATGAAAATAATCGTTAGTTGCAGCCCTAAAATTAAGGATATGCTTTACCTTAAATCTAAAGGCATTGTTATATTCAGGATTAGGTACAGGCTTGTTTGTCTAATGACACTTCCAAATCAGAACTAGATATATTTGCATCCTCAGAGTCAGAGCTCTGTAAGAGAGCAGGAACTTGGGGTTGAAGGGAAGGATTTTGTACATTAACCTCATGAGACTGAGATAAATTCCCAAATGTACGCTTATACTTGGTTTGGGGTTTGCCGCCAAACAATCTGTCACAATTTTATACATGCTACTTTTAAATTCAGAAATAAAAATCAGTAGAATCCCCCCTGAGTATTGGGCAAACTTTCCACTGAGAAGTGGAAGGTTGTGTTTGGTTTGCATGCAAAATCTGAGGTACACAATTCTCACAGATTTAGTTGAACTGGCATACTGGAACGGATTTGCAAAATAAACATATATATGTAGCTAGAGGAATATGAGAAACTGACTCCTCTAAAGAAATATCAGTGTGGAAAGAAACAGTTTGTTTTATATTTGTACTTATTAAACAGTATACAGGTTAGAAGCTGTAAAAGATCAGGCCCCAACTGTTGCAGGTGAAATCTAGTCACAGAAGCTCCAGATAGCTGGGAGTAAAGCCAGTGACTGGGAAATAATAAAAAAAAAAAAAACACTTTTGAATGTATAAAAGTCAAATAAAGTGCACCAAGCATAATCAGCCTATAAACCCTGATAAAATATGTTCCCCAGTCTAACCAGAGCATGCACTATAGAACTGCATCATGCAATAAGCGATTGCCAGTTCTCTTTAAGGGCCATACACATAATTTTGTAAAGTGCTTAAGAAATTATGACAAAAACTGCCAGAGGGTTAAAAGGGCTAGAGACTTCCCTAATAGTGTTCCCAATGCTATTAGAACTGTTAGGGATATGATATGGAGCAGGTTAAGTCCCCTAGTTATGCTGTACCTGTTTCAGAGTACCTAAAAATAATCTCGGGGCTATGTCTGTGCTGTGTAAAGGCACTTACCTTATGCAGCACCCCCTCCACTGGCTTACCAGGCATGTCATCTATGTTAATGCAGTTGCAGCAGTATCCAGTAGAGAGCCCTACCAATGCAGGTATCGAGTACCGCAGGATTACAGCAGGAAATACCATAGTTCCTTTAGGGGGAGGCTGGAGATGAGTTTCTGCAATGTCTGAGGGTAGTTATGGCTGAAGTCCCGTTAGGGAAATGCTGTGCACAGAACAGGGTGCTAGGAAGGGTCTTTTCTGCCTTCTTTGTAAATGATACTCCCCAGGAACTCCCAATATGTTATTCCACAGGCAAGTAGCTGGAACAACCTCTATTTTAAACCATCTCTTTCGAGGCTATGAACAAAACTAGAGAGAGAGATGGGAGGAGGGAGGGTTGTAAAGCTCTTGTATGGGTTATTGACCTCCTAGTGGCAGGAAATATATCCCATATGTTATGGAGGACTGTGGACCATCATTTTAAGAAAATAGGATTTTTTTATTTTCTTTAATTAGAACAAAAGTATCATGAAGACCTCATGATTTTAGGTTGTGAGGGGTTTCTCTGTGTGTTAATTTTGCTTTTCCATATAAGTATTTCCCTGTGTTTATCTTTAAAAAAACAGACTGTCTTAAATAATTTATAAGTTTAATTTGACCAAACTTTATTACTTACAAACAAACTGAATTGAGGCACCAGGTCTCTGAAGTAAAAGATGTCAGCACAGAGTGACAGAAAACAATGTACTCTATTAAGACAGAGATTGAGATCAATCGGAGTGCAAAACTCTAGTTTTAAGTCATGTTTTTTATCACTTTTATATTAGAGGGTGACCAGAGAAGACAGACATGTCATATTTGGTATCAAAATAATCCTCATGTCACAATAGGATTGCTTATAAGGATGTGTACTGTATTTACATAACTTAAAATAATAAAGTTATTCAATAACTTCAGCCAGATTGAAGGGCTTTTTATGGTCTAACATAAAAAGGGAGGGTGGCAACTTTCTTTGCCCACTCTGGGAGGGGTCTGGTCAGAAATCTGACCTCAGGAAAAAAACCAAAGTATGCTTACCTGATAATTTAATATCCATCTGTACAAGGAGAGTCCACGGCTTCATTCATTACTTGTGGGAAATACAGAACCTGGCCACGAGGAGGCAGCAAAAACACCCCAGCCAAAGGCTTAAATACCTCACCACTGCCCTCATCCCCCAGTCATTCTGCCGAGGGAACAAAGAACAGTAGGAGAAATATCAGGGTATAAATGGTACCAGAAGGAAAACAAAAGAAACTTTAGGTCTGTCCAACGGAGAACTGGGCGGGAGCCGTGGACTCTCCTTGTACAGATGGAAATGAAATGATCAGGTAAGCATAATTTATGTTTTCCATCTTAATACGAGGAGAGTCCATGGCTTCATTCATTACTTGTGGGAAACAAATACCCAAGCTCTAGAGGACACGTTGAAAATGGGAGGGTAAAAGAGAGACGGACCCTATTCCGAGGGCACCACAGCCTGCAAAACCTCTCCCCCAAAAGCTGCTTCAGCCGAAGCAAATACGTAAAATTTGTAAAACTTTGAAAAAGTATGTAAGGAGGACCAGGTAGCCGCCTTACAAATCTGCTCCATAGAGGCCTCATTCTTGAAGGCTCAAAAAGAAGTCACAGCTCTAGTTGAGTGAGCCGTAATCCTCTGAGAAGGCTTGTCTCATAAGCCAAGCGAATCATGCTCCTCAGCCAAAAAGATAGTTAAGTGGAAGAAGCCTTCTGACCTTTGCGCTTTCCCGAATAGACAACAAACAAAGCTTTAGACTGTCTGAAATCCTTTGTAGCCTGAAGATAACATTTCAAAGCTCGAACCACATCCAAGTTATGAAGCAACCGTTCCTTCGAAGAAGGGTTAGGACGCAAGGAAGGAACTACAATCTCCTGATTAATGTTGCGATGAGACACAACCTTAGGGAGAAATCCCAACCCAGTGCGAAGGACAGCCTTATCGGCATGAAAAACCAGGTAAGGAGACTCACATTGCAAGGTCGCCAACTCAGAGACTCTGCGTGCCGAAGCAATAGCAGTAGAAAAATAACCTTCCAAGACAGTATCTTAATGTGAAGAGAATGCATATGCTCAAACGGAGCCCTCTGCAAAACCCTAAGAACCAGATTCAAACTCCAAGGAGGAGCAGAATGGCGAAATACAGGCCTGATCCTGGATAAAGCCTGAACAAAAGACTATTTCAGGAAGCTCAGCGAGTTTCTTGTGTAACACGGATAGAGCCGAAATCTGTCCCCTTAAGGAACTGGCGGCAAGACCCTTCTCCAAACCGTCCTGGAGAAAGGAAAGTATCCTGAATACTCTGACCTTAGCCAGGAATATCCACGAGTCTCACACCAGAGAAAGTAGGTCCTCCACACCTTATGATAGATGCATCGGGTGACCGGCTTCCTGGCTTGAATGAGAGTATCAATCACACCCTCAGAAAACCCTCTCCTGGCTAAGCTCCCAGAACCTTCGTAAAGACTCTTGGAGCCAGATCGAAAGGGAGAACTACAAACTGGAAGTGCTGGTCCAGAAAAGCGAATCTTAGGAACTTGAAGTGATCCTGATGTATTGGCACATGAAGGTAAGCGTCCTTCAAGTCTATCATAGTCATGAACTGACCCTCTTGAACTAAGGGCAGAATATTATTATTATTCTTTATTTATAAAGCACCAACAGATTCTGCAGCGCTGTTCATAGGTAACAAAGATAAAAGGACAGTACACTATGAGACACCAGACAAAATTTAACAAACAAATACAGGGGGAATTGGGAGCCCTGTTCCCGCCTTATAGTTTCCATCTTGAACGAATGGACCGACAGAAACTTGTTTAAGCACTTTAGGTCTAGAATCGGGCGAAACGTGCCCTCCTCCTTTGGGACCACAAAAAGGTTTGTATAGTACCCTAGACCTCTTTCTGCTAGAGGTACCGGTACAATTACTCCTAGAGAGGAGAGATCCCTCACGCGCTCTAAAAAGGCCTCTCGTTTCTCTGGTCTTGACAACATATTTGACAAAAGGAATCTGCCCCTGGGAAGGTGAGTTTTGAAACCTATCCTGTAACCCTGGGCAATAACCAGAACCCAAGGATCCTGCACATCCCTCATCCAAGCTTCCTCGAAAAGAGATAGTCTGCACCCTACGAGATCCAGAGATGGATCGGATGCCGCCCCTTCATGCCGATTTTGTCTCAGTGGGTTTCTTGCTCTGCTTGGCTTTATTACAAAACTGAGATGGTTTCCAAGATCCCTTGGACTGCTCGGGCTTCGCAGGCAGGCTGCTGTTGTTGGGACGAAAATTAGGACCCTTGGGTTTATTCTTCTTATCCTGCAGTAGAAAGGCATCCTTGCCCCCCGTGACCGTGGATATGATAGAGTCCAAGCCTGGAACAAAAAGAACCTTTCCTTTAAATTGAAGGGAAAGTAATCTAGATTTGGAAGTCATGTCAGCAGACCACAACTTCAACCACACCTCCGGGCCAGAACAGAAAAGTCTGATGTCTTGGCATTCAAGCATCACAGATAGACGAATTAGCTACCCTCAGGGCCTTAATTCTTTACTGTATCTCATTGAGGGGAGTCTCCACCTCAATTATCTCTGACAGAGTCTCACCAATAGGTAGCAGATCCCGCCACCACAGCAACCGCCGCTGCAGGCTGAAAAATGAATCCTGTGTGCTGAAACATCTTTCATAACAGGGTCTCTAATTTCTTATCCATGGGTTCCTTAAACGACGAACTATCCTTGAGTGGGATAGTGGTGCACTTAGCGAGCATGGAGATAGCTCCATCCACCTTAGGGACAGATGCCCACAATTCTAGCTGAGAATCAGGAACCAGGAACAATTTCTTAAACGAAGAAAGAAGGAGAGAAAGATGAACCAAGTCTCTCCTATTCATTCTTTATAATATTCGCCATCTTTACGGGAACCGGGAAAGTCTGGGGCACCACCCTTTCCTCATAGACTTTATAAAGCTTAGGAATAGAAGGTTCCTCCAGTAACTTCTGTTCAGGAACCTCTAGAGTAGCCAACACCTCTTAATAAAAAGCGTAAGTGCTCCATCCTAAACCTAAAATCTGGTTCCCCTGCAGCTGGAGGTTTAGAGACCGCAGATTCCAACCCAGAGAAAGAGTCCTCCGAATAATCAGAGTCCTCTGCATCAGCGGATAATCTAGACTCAGATACATCCAACGGAGTAGATGACCCCTGGAAAGGATAGCAATGTTTAAAGTTTCGCTTATGCTTAGCAGTGCGAGGTATAGCACTAAAGGTCGCAGACACCGCCGTTTGCAACTGATCAGCAAAAGCTGGCGGCCACAGGGCCCCTCCCGCAGGAGGATTAGTAGTGCACTGGGGAGCTGCATGTATAATCAGAGATGAATGTAGGGAACGCACATTGCGGGATGGAGACCCCTCAGAGGTGGACGGCTCAGTGGTACTAAACATCTTGTTCTTTTTAGATATTACTATTTGATCAAGGCATGTAGAACATAGTTGAGCAGGCGGATATACCGTAGCCTCCTCACAATCAACACAGGCATTAGATTTAGGCAAAGAGGGAGTACCGTCTAACGCTTCAGAGTCCTCCATAGCTTGCACCTTTAAAATGGACTATATAAAAAAAAAATGTGACCCTGTCTTCTTGCGTTATTACCGATATAAAAAATCAAACGATCTTACCAGAATCTACGCCGTGGAACAGGAACATGGCCTCTCAAGTTTGACAGTGTTGTAGCATCACTCCCAACATGGACTTGAGTGATAGAAAGCAGGCAGTGAAACTCGTCAACACTGATTGCTTAAGAAGCTGTTAATACAAGTCTGGATGGATTTGCAGAAAGACTCTCCCTGCATCTCCAGACCCTAACATTCGTCAATGCTCTCACTGAGAGGCTGACAAGACTACTTAAAACTCCAGTCCCATTCAGAAGAGTACTACCCTCTATAAGACACTACTCCGAATCTTCAGACACTTCTCTGCCAACCTCCTATGACGAAAGGCAAAGAATGACTGGGGGATGAGGGGAGTAGAGGAGGCATTTAAGCCTTTGGCTGGGGTGTCTTTGCCTCCTCCTGGTGGCCAGGTTCTGTACTTCCCACAAGTAATGAATGAAGCCGTGGACTCTCCTTGTATTAAGATGGAAAAGTATTTAACTAATTTCAACTATATAATTTAGGTATTCTACATGGGAGGCTGTGTGCAGCAGCGTGTTTGACAATATTTTTGCCATCTCACTGGAACAGAGGCTAAACTGGTAAAAGTTATAGGTTCTGTTATATGTTCTCCATTTATTTTAAAAACGGTTTTGCTTGTGTGCGTAATTGTGTTTAACTCCTTTTCTCGTATAAATGTGACTTTTTGTTCATAAATATTCCTTTATTAAGTTCTTGCCTTTGTCTAATATTTGAACCCCGTTACTGAAGACTGATATTGTGCTTTTTAGATAGATTTTTTTTGCTAAATTGTGTTTTTAATCTGTTTGTCTGGGTTATTCCTTAGGATTTTTTATATAATAATCTTAAAATGGTGGCAGCAGAGATAGTTTAGCGTGGGTGGCACTTTTCTAGGTCTAGTACAGATTTGAGTGGGTTTGTTAACCCTTGCACCCACTGAAGTGGCAAGTCTGTGATAAACTGTTTAAGGTGGAAAGGGTCAGTTAACCCTTTCAGTGCCCACTGGTGACTGTGGCAATGTCGGTTAACCCTGTACGTCACAAAAATAATTATTACTTGCCTCGTTTCCTGACCACCTTTTGTCTCCACTGTCCACACTGTTAAAGCCAGAGTCCAGGGCACCATATGGGCGTCCAGTATACACATCATCATGACTGTAAGGAAAATAGGGAAAAATGTCAAACAATTAAAAAAAACAAAAAAAAAACACAACACCATGGAACAAATATATTGCATAAAGCTAAACAGTAGCATTTATAGAACTTTGCAGCTCATCCTAAACATTTTAATTTCAATCAATTAGTTATCGCATTTTTTCACATTACATAAATGTACATGATGAGACTGAGAACAGTTTGAAATCAAGATTTAAACATATCCATAACATATCAATAATGATAACCTGGTAGTAGCCACTAGCATCATGTTTTTGCTTTGTTAAGTGGGTTTGGACAGGGGGAGAAGCATGCATAAATTGGCAAAATTTGTTGAGCCACCCTTCTGGGAAATCAGAATATTGTGTCAGAAAACGTATTTAATATTTGTATGGCCAGATACTTTATACCAACTATTTTCTGTATAAATTGCAAGATAGTGCATTAGGCCAAATATAATACCTTTTATCTTCTGATTTTCAATAAACAATTGTTATTGAAAAACATAGATAAAACTTTAATTTTGGTGTTTTGGGAAAGTGAACTGATGCTAAATGTGGGACAAAATAATTGCATCTGTGCTGCTATCTACTATGTATGCCATAGAAACTGACACAAAAAAGTGGCAAAAACATAAATTATGCTTACCTGATAATTTCATTTCCATCTGTGGGAGGAGAGTCCACTGCTTCATTCATTACTTGTGGGAATTAAGAACTGGCCACCAGGAGGAGGCAAAGACACCCCAGCCAAAGGCTTAAATACCTCCCCCACTCCCCATATCCCCCAGTCATTCTGCCAAGGGAACAAGGAACAGTAGGAGAAATATCAGGGTATAAATGGTGCCAGAAGACCAGAATCTATGCCGTGGAACAGGAACAGGGTCTTTCAAGTGTGATAGGGTAGTAGCATCGCTCCTGACATGGACTTGAGAGCAGAAAAGCAGGCAGCGAAACTCGCCAATGCTGATTGCTTATGGAGCTGTTAATCTGAGTCGGGATGGGTTCGCAGAAAGACTCTCCCTGCATAAGAGACTACTCTGAATCTTCCGACACTTCTCTGCCAACCTCCTGTGACGAAAGGCAAAGAATGACTGGGGGATGAGGGGAGTGGGGGAGGTATTTAAGCCTTTGGCTGGGGTGTCTTTGCCTCCTCCTGGTGGCCAGGTTCTTAATTCCCACAAGTAATGAATGAAGCAGTGGACTCTCCTCCCATTAAGATGGAAAAACACCCCTACATTCCAGAGTTTTAATCCCTTCCATTTTTCATAATCTCAGTCATACATATGGCCAAGTAGATAGATGGAAACAGAAAAGCAGCAAAGACAAAGCGGAGCAAATGAAGTACAAAACAAGTACTGCCACAAAGTGTACAAAGAAATGGCAAGGCATGTGGACTCTCGTCACCATCATGAAATAAATTAACAGGTAAGCATACATTTTTTTCTGTCATAAGATGGTGAGAGTCCATAAGCAATCACAAGCAGTTTTAAAGAATGTATCACTTTAACAATCAAGTGACATGCACATGAAAAGAAGAAGATTTTAAAACGCTGTCTTATTCCAGCACGTTCAACGCCATTAAAGGCCGCCGTTAGAATAAAAAACAGCACGCCCTTCTTCACTCCTCGCCAATTACGTATTTAAAATTAGCATTATATACCCCCAAATAATAACACGCAAGTGCTAGTGTCTACGTGCACGCATTAGTGCATAATAGCATGATAAAGGCACCCCCTTGCATGCACTGTAGTTTTTCTCCTGAGCACAACTGATGATGCTCATGTTCTATGCTCTTACATCAAAGTGCAGTTAGTCACTACTCCGTACACTGCAGTACCGCCCATACGTTGTGAGAGAACTATGCACACAGCGTGATTGATCAAACATGTATATATTGCCACAAAAAAGCTTAAGAAATATAAATAAAAATGCATTTCATTGTGAATAATATATTTGCAAGCGTTCACCACTTGACTTTTGAAGCAGCAAGTAGTAAAACAGTATAAACTCCATTTTAAAAAAAATGGTATTCTACATGCAGCTGGCAAGCACGTTTACCGTACTTTTTTAGAGAGAGAGATATGAACCTGCTTGGATAGTCCACTAGTTTTAAAAATGATGTTTCTAGGGTCCCAGCATAAATGCACCAAAATCATTTACCTCTACCACAATATTTCACATGCATGCAAGATACAGCACAATTTCAAACATACCTTAATTCCAAAAATATTAATCTCTTAATGAATCAAAATTATAAAGTGCAACGGACCGTTTGTGTATAATGGAGGACACTGGTCTAAACACCACCAATTTCACCTGGTTTAATAGTCCTTATTGGTTATATCCTTATGGTTATGAGAAGTGCAAGTCGCAAATCGCTTACATCACTGGGGAATCCAGCATATGCGCACTAGCACATGTCAAGTAGGAGCGAGCAGGGCTCTTGAATAAGAACGCTTATGAACAGACATAAAGGGGATGCAGGATTTGGCAAGCACCGTCTAAATTGGACACTTTACTTTTATAAAAAAAAATAATAATATCCAGGCTGTTGGTAGAGATTTGAACAGTGTAAGCACATTTACATGTCACATACAAACTATTTATAGGGGAATAACAGGATAGGGCAGAAGGTTCAGACACTCCTCTGACTGAGGAAATGGCCAAGAAAAACAAACCTGCCAACATAAAAGTTGAATATCAATGCCATGCATAGATTTAAAAGGTTGAGCCTGAAGAGCTCTCAAAACAAGGTTAGGATTACACAGAGCAGAAACTGGCCTGATATCCTGACCAGACAACTCAAACTCTTCTAGCAGAAGAGATAGCCAAATAAGACAAAACTTTCTGAGAAAGAAGCTTAATATCAACCTTATGCATAGGCCCAAAGCAAAACCTTCAACACAAATTTCATATTCTAACTAGGAGAAATTGGTTTAATAACAAGCTTAATTATAGACAAAGCCTGAACAAAACAATGAATTTCAGGAAGATTAGCAATCTTCTTGTGGAACAAAACTGAAAGAGCAGAAATATGACCCTTCAAAGAACTGGCAGATAGGCCATTATCTAAACCATCCTGCAAAATCCTAGGAATTCTAAAAGAATGCCAGGAACAGCCATGATCTACACACAAAGGAAAAAAAATGCCTTCCAGACCTTATGAAAAATCTTCCTAGTAACAGGCTTGTGGGCCTGAGTAAAAGTCTAAACAGAATCAGAAAAATCCCTCTTCCTAAGAACTTACCGTTCAATCTCTATGCCATCAAGCTGAGACTTGGGATCCGGATGAAAAAAAGGACCTTGAGACATAAGTTCTGGATGTAGACTAAGAGGCCATGGCAGGCAACTGGACATCTGAACCAGATCTGCATACCAAATGCTGCCAGGCTAAGCCAGAGCAATCAGAATTACAGATGATTCCTCTTGCCTGATCCTGGTAATAACTCTGAGAAGAACCAGAGGAGGAAAAACATAAGCTAGTCGAAAAGACCATGGAGCTACTAGAGCATCCACAAATTACGCCCGAGGACCCCATGGAACTTGCAAAGTACCTTGGAAGTTTGTCACTTAATCCAGAGGCAATCAGATATTTTTCAAGGAGACCGCAAAGATCCAGTATCTGATTGAAAGCATCCAGATGAAGAGACCACTCCACTAGAAGCAGAGATTGACGACTGAGAAAATCTGCTTGCCAATTGTTCACTCCTGGAATGAATATGAACTGCAGAAATCGGACAACAAATGGTTTCTGACCAGGAAACAATTTGAGACACCTCCCTCATGGCTAGGAAAACAGAATTTATGCTTACCTGATAAATTACTTTCTCCAACGGTGTGTCCGGTCCACGGCGTCATCCTTACTTGTGGGATATTCTCTTCCCCAACAGGAAATGGCAAAGAGCCCAGCAAAGCTGGTCACATGATCCCTCCTAGGCTCCGCCTTCCCCAGTCATTCGACCGACGTAAAGGAGGAATATGCATAGGAGAAATCATATGATACCGTGGTGACTGTAGTTAGAGAAAATAATTCATCAGACCTGATTAAAAAACCAGGGCGGGCCGTGGGCCGGACACACCGTTGGAGAAAGTAATTTATCAGGTAAGCATAAATTCTGTTTTCTCCAACATAGGTGTGTCCGGTCCACGGCGTCATCCTTACTTGTGGGAACCAATACCAAAGCTTTAGGACACGGATGATGGGAGGGAGCAAATCAGGTCACCTAGATGGAAGGCACCACGGCTTGCAAAACCTTTCTCCCAAAAATAGCCTACGAAGAAGCAAAAGTATCAAATTTGTAAAATTTGGTAAAAGTGTGCAGTGAAGACCAAGTCGCTGCCTTACATATCTGATCAACAGAAGCCTCGTTCTTGAAGGCCCATGTGGAAGCCACAGCCCTAGTGGAGTGAGCTGTGATTCTTTCAGGAGGCTGCCGCCCGGCAGTCTCATAAGCCAATCGGATGATGCTTTTAAGCCAAAAAGAGAGAGAGGTAGAAGTTGCTTTTTGACCTCTCCTTTTACCAGAATAAACAACAAACAAGGAAGATGTTTGTCTGAAATCCTTTGTAGCCTCTAAATAGAATTTTAGAGCACGAACTACATCCAAATTGTGCAACAAACGTTCCTTCTTTGAAACTGGATTCGGACACAAAGAAGGCACAACTATCTCCTGGTTAATATTTTTGTTAGAAACAACTTTCGGAAGAAAACCAGGTTTAGTACGCAAAACCACCTTATCTGCATGGAACACCAGATAAGGAGGAGAACACTGCAGAGCAGATAACTCTGAAACTCTTCTAGCAGAAGAAATTGCAACCAAAAACAAAACTTTCCAAGATAATAACTTAATATCTACAGAATGTAAGGGTTCAAACGGAACCCCTTGAAGAACTGAAAGAACTAAATTGAGACTCCAAGGAGGAGTCAAATTTTTGTAAACAGGCTTGATTCTAACCAGAGCCTGAACAAAAGCTTGAACATCTGGCACAGCCGCCAGCTTTTTGTGAAGTAAAACAGATAAAGCAGAAATCTGTCCCTTCAAAGAACTTGCAGATAATCCTTTCTCCAAACCCTCTTGTAGAAAGGATAGAATCTTAGGAATTTTTATCTTGTTCCATGGGAATCCTTTAGATTCGCACCAACAGATATATTTTTTCCATATTTTATGGTAAATTTTTCTAGTTACAGGCTTTCTAGCCTGAATAAGAGTATCAATGACAGAATCTGAGAACCCACGCTTTGATAAAATCAAGCGTTCAATCTCCAAGCAGTCAGTTGGAGTGAGGCCAGATTC
Source organism: Bombina bombina (assembly GCF_027579735.1). Lineage (NCBI taxonomy): Eukaryota > Metazoa > Chordata > Amphibia > Anura > Bombinatoridae > Bombina > Bombina bombina. The sequence goes on from NC_069502.1 coordinate 456,053,163, forward strand.
GGATGATCGAACGGACCTTGAACAAGAAGGTCCCGTCTCAAAGGTAGCTTCCATGGTGGAGCCGATGACATATTCACCAGATCTGCATACCAAGTTCTGCGTGGCCACGCAGGAGCTATCAAGATCACCGAAGCCCTCTCCTGATTGATCCTGGCTACCAGCCTGGGAATGAGAGGAAACGGTGGGAATACATAAGCTAGGTTGAAGGTCCAGGGCGCTACTAGTGCATCTACTAGAATCGCCTTGGGATCCCTGGATCTGGACCCGTAGCAAGGAACCTTGAAGTTCTGACGAGACGCCATCAGATCCATGTCTGGAATGCCCCATAATTGAGTTATTTGGGCAAAGATTTCCGGATGGAGTTCCCACTCCCCCGGATGAAATGTCTGACGACTCAGAAAATCCGCTTCCTAATTTTCCACTCCTGGGATGTGGATTGCAGACAAGTGGCAGGAGTGAATCTCCGCCCATTGAATTACTTTGGTCACTTCTTCCATCGCCAGGGAACTCCTTGTTCCCCCCTGATGGTTGATATATGCAACAGTCGTCATGTTGTCTGATTGAAACCTTATGAATTTGGCCTTTGCTAGTTGAGGCCAAGCCTTGAGAGCATTGAATATCGCTCTCAGTTCCAGAATGTTTATCGGGAGAAGAGATTCTTCCCGAGACCATAGACCCTGAGCTTTCAGGGGTTCCCAGACCGCGCCCCAGCCCACCAGACTGGCGTCGGTCGTGACAATGACCCACTCTGGTCTGCGGAAGCTCATCCCTTGTGACAGGTTGTCCAGGGTCAGCCACCAACGGAGTGAATCTCTGGTCCTCTGATCTACTTGGATCGTCGGAGACAAGTCTGTATAATCCCCATTCCACTGTCTGAGCATGCACAGTTGTAATGGTCTTAGATGAATTCGCGTAAAAGGAACTATGTCCATTGCCGCAACCATCAAACCTATTACTTCCATGCACTGCGCTATGGAAGGAAGAAGAACAGAATGAAGTACTTGACAAGAGCTTAGAAGTTTTGATTTTCTGACCTCTGTCAGAAAAATCTTCATTTCTAAGGAGTCTATTATTGTTCCCAAGAACATTTAACCCCTATACAGTCCCTGGTATCTGCTTTGCTGAGACCCAACCAAGCCCAGAGGGGAATACGATACCAAATGACGCCTTCAATAAGCTTTTTCAGTGGATCTGAGCTCCTCACACATGCATCTGCATGCCTTGCTTCTCAAAAACAACTGCGCATTAGTGGCGCGAAAATGAGGCTCTGCCTATGACTAGAAAAGGCCCCAAATGAAAAAGGTGTCCAATACAGTGCCTGCCGTTTTTTTAACACAATTCCCAAGATTAAAATAACTCTTCAAAGTTATAAACCATTAAATATGCTTATAAAGTAATCGTTTTAGCCCAGAAAAATGTCTACCAGTCTTTAAAGCCCTTGTGAAGCCCTTTATTCTTATATTTAAAACTAAGAAAAACAGAATTTATGTTTACCTGATAAATTACTTTCTCCAACGGTGTGTCCGGTCCACGGCGTCATCCTTACTTGTGGGATATTCTCCTCCCCAACAGGAAATGGCAAAGAGCCCAGCAAAGCTGGTCACATGATCCATCCTAGGCTCCGCCTTCCCCAGTCATTCGACCGACGTAAAGGAGGAAAATTTGCATAGGAGAAATCATATGATACCGTGGTGACTGTAGTTAAAGAAAATAAATTATCAGACCTGATTAAAAAACCAGGGCGGGCCGTGGACCGGACACACCGTTGGAGAAAGTAATTTATCAGGTAAACATAAATTCTGTTTTCTCCAACATAGGTGTGTCCGGTCCACGGCGTCATCCTTACTTGTGGGAACCAATACCAAAGCTTTAGGACACGGATGAAGGGAGGGAGCAAATCAGGTCACCTAGATGGAAGGCACCACGGCTTGCAAAACCTTTCTCCCAAAAATAGCCTCAGAAGAAGCAACAGTATCAAATTTGTAAAATTTAGTAAAAGTGTGCAGTGAAGACCAAGTCGCTGCCTTACATATCTGATCAACAGAAGCCTCGTTCTTGAAGGCCCATGTGGAAGCCACAGCCCTAGTGGAATGAGCTGTGATTCTTTCAGGAGGCTGCCGTCCGGCAGTCTCGTAAGCCAATCTGATGATGCTTTTAATCCAAAAAGAGAGAGAGGTAGAAGTTGCTTTTTGACCTCTCCTTTTACCAGAATAAACAACAAACAAAGAAGATGTTTGTCTAAAATCCTTTGTAGCATCTAAATAGAATTTTAGAGCACGAACTACATCCAAATTGTGCAACAAACGTTCCTTCTTTGAAACTGGATTCGGACACAAAGAAGGCACGACTATCTCCTGGTTAATGTTTTTGTTAGAAACAACTTTCGGAAGAAAACCAGGTTTAGTACGTAAAACCACCTTATCTGCATGGAACACCAGATAAGGGGGAGAACACTGCAGAGCAGATAATTCTGAAACTCTTCTAGCAGAAGAAATTGCAACCAGAAACAAAACTTTCCAAGATAATAACTTAATATCAACGGAATGTAAGGGTTCAAACGGAACCCCCTGAAGAACTGAAAGAACTAAATTGAGACTCCAAGGAGGAGTCAAAGGTTTGTAAACAGGCTTGATTCTAACCAGAGCCTGAACAAAGGCTTGAACATCTGGCACAGCTGCCAGCTTTTTGTGAAGTAACACAGACAAGGCAGAAATCTGTCCCTTCAAAGAACTTGCAGATAATCCTTTCTCCAAACCTTCTTGAAGAAAGGATAGAATCTTAGGAATTTTTACCTTGTCCCAAGGGAATCCTTTAGATTCACACCAACAGATATATTTTTTCCATATTTTGTGGTAGATTTTTCTAGTTACAGGCTTTCTGGCCTGAACAAGAGTATCAATGACAGAATCTGAGAACCCTCGCTTTGATAAGATCAAGCGTTCAATCTCCAAGCAGTCAGTTGGAGTGAGACCAGATTCGGATGTTCGAACGGACCTTGAACAAGAAGGTCTCGTCTCAAAGGTAGCTTCCATGGTGGAGCCGATGACATATTCACCAGGTCTGCATACCAAGTCCTGCGTGGCCACGCAGGAGCTATCAAGATCCCCGATGCCCTCTCCTGATTGATCCTGGCTACCAGCCTGGGGATGAGAGGAAACGGCGGGAATACATAAGCTAGTTTGAAGGTCCAAGGTGCTACTAGTGCATCTACTAGAGTCGCCTTGGGATCCCTGGATCTGGACCCGTAGCAAGGAACCTTGAAGTTCTGACGAGAGGCCATCAGATCCATGTCTGGAATGCCCCACAATTGAGTAATTTGGGCAAAGATTTCCGGATGGAGTTCCCACTCCCCCGGATGAAATGTCTGACGACTCAGAAAATCCGCTTCCCAATTTTCCACTCCTGGGATGTGGATTGCAGACAAGTGGCAGGAGTGAGTCTCCGCCCATTGGATGATTTTGGTCACTTCTTCCATCGCCAGGGAACTCCTTGTTCCCCCCTGATGGTTGATGTACGCAACAGTCGTCATGTTGTCTGATTGAAACCGTATGAACTTGGCCTTTGCTAGCTGAGGCCAAGCCTTGAGAGCATTGAATATCGCTCTCAGTTCCAGAATATTTATCAGGAGAAAAGATTCTTCCCGAGACCAAAGACCCTGAGCTTTCAGGGGTCCCCAGACCGCGCCCCAGCCCACCAGACTGGCGTCGGTCGTGACAATGACCCACTCTGGTCTGCGGAAGCTCATCCCCTGTGACAGGTTGTCCAGGGACAGCCACCAACGGAGTGAATCTCTGGTCCTCTGATCTACTTGTATCGTCGGAGACAAGTCTGTATAGTCCCCATTCCACTGACTGAGCATGCACAGTTGTAATGGTCTTAGATGAATTCGCGCAAAAGGAACTATGTCCATTGCCGCTACCATCAAACCTATTACTTCCATGCACTGCACTATGGAAGGAAGAGGAACAGAATGAAGTACTTGACAAGAGCTTAGAAGTTTTGATTTTCTGGCCTCTGTCAGAAAAATCCTCATTTCTAAGGAGTCTATTATTGTTCCCAAGAAGGGAACCCTTGTTGACGGAGATAGCGAACTTTTTTCTACGTTCACTTTCCACCCGTGAGATCTGAGAAAGGCCAGGACAACGTCCGTGTGAGCCTTTGCTTGTGGAAGGGACGACGCTTGAATCAGAATGTCGTCCAAGTAAGGTACTACTGCAATGCCCCTTGGTCTTAGCACCGCTAGAAGGGACCCTAGTACCTTTGTGAAAATTCTTGGAGCAGTGGCTAATCCGAACGGAAGTGCCACAAACTGGTAATGCTTGTCCAGGAATGCGAACCTTAGGAACCGATGATGTTCCTTGTGGATAGGAATATGTAGATACGCATCCTTTAAATCCACCGTGGTCATGAATTGACCTTCCTGGATGGAAGGAAGAATTGTTCGAATGGTTTCCATTTTGAACGATGGAACCTTGAGAAACTTGTTTAGGATCTTGAGATCTAAGATTGGTCTGAATGTTCCCTCTTTTTTGGGAACTACGAACAGATTGGAGTAGAACCCCATTCCTTGTTCTCCTAATGGAACAGGATGAATCACTCCCATTTTTAACAGGTCTTCTACACAATGTAAGAATGCCTGTTTTTTTATGTGGTCTGAAGACAATTGAGACCTGTGGAACCTCCCCTTTGGGGGAAGCCCCTTGAATTCCAGAAGATAACCTTGGGAGACTATTTCTAGTGCCCAAGGATCCAGAACATCTCTTGCCCAAGCCTGAGCGAAGAGAGAGAGTCTGCCCCCCACCAGATCCGGTCCCGGATCGGGGGCCAACATCTCATGCTGTCTTGGTAGCAGTGGCAGGTTTCTTGGCCTGCTTTCCTTTGTTCCAGCCTTGCATTGGCCTCCAGGCTGGCTTGGCTTGAGAAGTATTACCCTCTTGCTTAGAGGACGTAGCACTTGGGGCTGGTCCGTTTCTGCGAAAGGGACGAAAATTAGGTTTATTTTTGGCTTTGAAAGACCTATCCTGAGGAAGGGCGTGGCCCTTGCCCCCAGTGATATCAGAGATAATCTCTTTCAAGTCAGGGCCAAACAGCGTTTTCCCCTTGAAAGGAATGTTAAGCAGTTTGTTCTTGGAAGACGCATCCGCTGACCAAGATTTTAGCCAAAGCGCTCTGCGCGCCACAATAGCAAAACCAGAATTTTTCGCCGCTAACCTAGCCAATTGCAAAGTGGCGTCTAGGGTGAAAGAATTAGCCAATTTGAGAGCATGAATTCTGTCCATAATCTCCTCATAAGAAGAAGAATTATTATTGAGCGCCTTTTCTAGTTCATCGAACCAGAAACACGCTGCTGTAGTGACAGGAACAATGCATGAAATTGGTTGTAGAAGGTAACCTTGCTGAACAAACATCTTTTTAAGCAAACCTTCTAATTTTTTATCCATAGGATCTTTGAAAGCACAACTATCTTCTATGGGTATAGTGGTGCGTTTGTTTAGAGTAGAAACCGCCCCCTCGACCTTGGGGACTGTCTGCCATAAGTCCTTTCTGGGGTCGACCATAGGAAACAATTTTTTAAATATGGGGGGAGGGACGAAAGGTATACCGGGCCTTTCCCATTCTTTATTTACAATGTCCGCCACCCGCTTGGGTATAGGAAAAGCTTCGGGGGGCCCCGGGACCTCTAGGAACTTGTCCATTTTACATAGTTTCTCTGGAATGACCAAATTCTCACAATCATCCAGAGTAGATAACACCTCCTTAAGCAGAGCGCGGAGATGTTCCAATTTAAATTTAAATGTAATCACATCAGGTTCAGCTTGTTGAGAAATTTTCCCTGAATCTGAAATTTCTCCCTCAGACAAAACCTCCCTGGCCCCCTCAGACTGGTGTAGGGGCACTTCAGAACCAATATCATCAGCGTCCTCATGCTCTTCAGTATTTTCTAAAACAGAGCAGTCGCGCTTTCGCTGATAAGTGGGCATTTTGGCTAAAATGTTTTTGATAGAATTATCCATTACAGCCGTTAATTGTTGCATAGTAAGGAGAATTGGCGCACTAGATGTACTAGGGGCCTCCTGTGGGGGCAAGACTGGTGTAGATGAAGGAGGGGATGATGCAGTACCATGCTTACTCCCCTCACTTGAGGAATCATCTTGGGCATCATTTTCTCTAAATTTTGTGTCACATAAATCACATCTATTTAAATGAGAAGGAACCTTGGCTTCCCCACATTCAGAACACAGTCTATCTGGTAGTTCAGACATGTTAAACAGGCATAAACTTGATAACAAAGTACAAAAAACGTTTTAAAATTAAACCGTTACTGTCACTTTAAATTTTAAACTGAACACACTTTATTACTGCAATTGTGAAAAAGTATGAAGGAATTGTTCAAAATTCACCAAAATTTCACCACAGTGTCTTAAAGCCTTAAAAGTATTGCACACCAATTTTGGAAGCTTTAACCCTTAAAATAACGGAACCGGAGCCGTTTTTATATTTAACCCCTTTACAGTCCCTGGTATCTGCTTTGCTGAGACCCAACCAAGCCCAAAGGGGAATACGATACCAAATGACGCCTTCAGAAAGTCTTTTCTATGTATCAGAGCTCCTCACACATGCATCTGCATGTCATGCTTCCCAAAAACAAGTGCGCAATAGAGGCGCGAAAATGAGACTCTGCCTATGATTAGGGAAAGCCCCTAGAGCATAAGGTGTCCAATACAGTGCCTGCCGGTTATTTTTACATAATTCCCAAGATTAAAATAATTCCTCAAGGCTATGGAGTATAAAATATGCTTATATATAAATTGATTTAGCCCAGAAAATGTCTACAGTCTTAAAAGCCCTTGTGAAGCCCTTTTTTTCTTTCTGTAGTAAAAATGGCTTACCGGATCCCATAGGGAAAATGACAGCTTCCAGCATTACATCGTCTTGTTAGAATGTGTCATACCTCAAGCAGCAAAAGTCTGCTCACTGTTCCCCCAACTGAAGTTAATTCCTCTCAACAGTCCTGTGTGGAAACAGCCATCGATTTTAGTAACGGTTGCTAAAATCATTTTCCTCTTACAAACAGAAATCTTCATCTCTTTTCTGTTTCAGAGTAAATAGTACATACCAGCACTATTTTAAAATAACAAACTCTTGATTGAATAATAAAAACTACAGTTAAACACTAAAAAACTCTAAGCCATCTCTGTGGAGATGTTGCCTGTACAACGGCAAAGAGAATGACTGGGGAAGGCGGAGCCTAGGAGGGATCATGTGACCAGCTTTGCTGGGCTCTTTGCCATTTCCTGTTGGGGAGGAGAATATCCCACAAGTAAGGATGACGCCGTGGACCGGACACACCTATGTTGGAGAAACTGAGTTCTCCCTTGATTATTGATGAAGGCCACTGGTGTGTAATTGTCTGACTGAAAACGGAGATGAGACTCCCTTTTCAATAGAATCCAATACAGAAGGGCTCTGAAAATTGCATTGGCAACCTCATCTTCTGAGGAGACGAGTCCCCCAGACAGTCCCCCAACCTGAAAGACTTCACAGTCCAAATAGGACTAGCAAAATAAGCCCCCTGCATAATAAGCTGATAATAAAGCCACCAAGACAGAGACTGAGTTGTTCTGTTAGCTAGATAAATCCATTGAGACAGCCGAGTATGATCCCTGCCCCATTGCCGAAGCTCAAAAAGCTGAAGAGGCCTTATTTGGAAACGAGCAAACATAATGGCATTGGATGCAGCAACCATGAGACCCAACACCTCCATGCAAAGAGTAACTGAGGGAAAATAAAGACTAAAGGTTTATACAAGCTGAAACTAGCTTCAACTTCTTAGATGTTAGATTCAGTTTCCATGAGACTTTCTTTATCTGAACCCCCAGAAAAACAATTCTTGTTCAAGGAACCAGAAAAATCTTTGGAAAATTGATCTTCCAAACATGTTCTGCTAAATGTAAAGATGGAGCATGAACCAAGATATTGACCAGGTAAGGAAACAATCACAGACAAAACGGTACCCAGAACTTTTGAAAATATTCTGGAAGCTGTCGCTAGACGAAATGGTAGGGCTACAAACTGAAAGTGCTTGTCTACAAAGGCAAATTGTAGAAACTTATAATGTTCCCTGTGAAAAGGAACATCAAGGTAAACATCTTTTAAATCTATTGTGGTGATAAACTGACGACCTTGCTGAACAAAAAGGTAGAATAGTCTCCATTTTGAATGTAGGAACTCTGAAAAACTTGTTCAGAACTGGTCTGAAATGTTCCTTCCTTCTTTGGAACATTGAAGAGATTTGAATAAAACCCCACCCGTTCCAAAATATGAACACAAACCATCACTCCCATAGTTTCTAGGTCTGAAACCAACTGAAAAAAGGATTGCATCTTCATTGGCTCTTCCGAAACCTATTCGGTAACCATGAGTAACTATATTTAGAACCCAGGGATCGTGAACAGACTAAAACCAAGCCTCCAAAAAAAAAAAAAAACACATAACCTGCCCCTAACCGGAACCTCTGGATTGGGGGCCGTACCTTCATGCAGACTTGGATAAGGGAGTAGATTTTTTTGGATTGCTTAGACCTGCTCCAGTTTGAACTTAGCTTCTAGGCAGATCCCGAAGAACCCTGTTTCTGAGAGGAGAAATTAGATTTTTGATCCCTGTTCTGACGAAAGGAACAAAAATGATTAAAAGCTTTCAATTTACCTTTAGACTTTGTCCAAAGGAAGAAAAGCTTCTTTACATCCAGTCACTGTAAATATAATAGAATCCAAAGAACATCTTTCCTTGAAAAGAAAGAGATAAAAGCCTGGATAGAGAAAACAGCAGATAAAGGCCTTCTAGAAAAGTATTGCCAAGTACATACTTTTAGAATTAATCTTAATAATGTAATTGAAGCAATTCCAAAAGGTTAAAAAAATCTTCACTAGCAGAATCATCAGAAAACTGTTCAGAAACACAATTCAACCAAACGGAAGAGGCAGCAGTCACTCCAGCAATAGAAACTGGCCTAAAAATATAACCTGCGAGCTGAAGAGCACTCCTATGGAAGGATTCTAATGTCCTATCTAAAGTGTCTTAAGGAAGAACTATCTTCCAAAGGAATGGTTGTATGCTTATCCAAGGTTGAAATGGACCCATTAACTTTAGCAACAGTTTCCTAAAGTTCAATAGTACAAGCCGGTAAAGGACACATCATCTTAAACCTTGCAGAAGGATAAAAAGGATTACCTGGCTTAGACCATTCCCCAAAGACTATCTCAGAGACAGCATCAGGGACAAGAAAAACCTCTGGAGATTAACTGTAGGTTGATAAATTAAATCTTAATGATTTAAAGACTTATCTTCAGCTAACTTAGAATCTTTTTACCTCAAAAGAAGCAAAATCTCCTTTAAAAGTGAATGAATATGTTACATTTTAAATTAAAAAAAAAAAAAGGATTACTCTGATACATGATCACAGGATAATCCCTCATCATCAGAAAAAACCTCTCCTTCTGAGAACTCAGCAGCTTCATGAACATAAATATTAACCTCAGTAGGCTTAGAGCTAGTAGAAGGTAAATTAAAAACTGACCTTTTACGCTTACTTGAAGACAGCATAGCTGCCAACATGCATCCTTAAAGGGACAGTCTAGTCAAAAATAAAAATTCATGATTCAGATATGTCATATGTAGGTCCAATTTACCTTTATCATCAATTTTGCTTTTTTTCTCTTGGTATTCTTAGTTGAAAGCTAAACCTTAATTTCTTAGCCCTTGAAGGCTGCCTCTTATCTAAAAGCATTTTGACAGTTTTTCACAACTAGAAGGCATTAGTCCATGTGTGCCGAAACATTGTGCTCACGCCCGTGGAGTTACCTAGGAGTCAGCACTGGTTGGCTAAAAAAAGTCTGTCAAAAGAACTGAAATAAGGGGGCGGTTGCAGAGGCTAAGATACAAGGTAATCAAAGAGGTAAAAAACGAAATTTATGCTTACCTGATAAATTTATTTATTTCTTGACAAGGTGAGTCCATGGATCATCTTTACTATTGGGAATATAACTCCTGGCCAGCAGGAGGCGGCAAAGAGCACCACAGCAAAGCTGTTAAGTATCACCTCCCTTCCCTCAAACCCCAGTCATTCGACATAAGGAAAAGGAGAGAAAGGAAGTAACAAGGTGCAGAGGTGCCTGTCTGAATCAACAGGGCGGGCCGTGGACTCACAGTGTCAAGAAAAGAAAGAAATTCATCAGGTAAGCATAAGTTTTGTTTTCTTTCTTATGACACAGTGAATCCATGGATCATCTCTAATTACTTTTGGGAATCAATACCCAAGCTAGAGGACACAGATGATAAGGGAGGGACAAGACAGGGAACCTAAATGGAAGGCACCACTGCTTAAGAACCTTTCTCCCAAAAGAAGCCTCAGCCAAGGCAAAAGTATCAAATTTATAGAATTTTGAAAAAGTGTGTAGAGAGGACCAAGTTGCAGCCTTGCAAATCTGTTCCACAGAAGCTTCATTTTTGAATGCCCAGGAAGAGGAAACAGCCCTCGCGGAATGACCCATGATTCTCTCAGGGGGCTGCTGTCCAGCAGTTTCATAGGCCAAACGGATTATACTCCTCAGCCACAGAGAAAGAGACGTAGCCCTAGCTTTCTGACCCTTGCATTTCCCAGAAAAAACGACAAGCGAAAATCCTTAGTCGTTGGCAAATAGTACTTCAATGCACATACCACATCTAGGTTGTGCAGTAAACGCTCTTTATAAGAAGGGTTAGAACACAAAGAAGGAACAACGATTTCCTGATTAATATTCCTATCCGAAACCACTTTAGGAAGGAAACCTAACTTAGTACACAGAACTACCTTATCCAAATGAAAAACAAGGTAAGGAGATTCCCACTGCAACGCAGAGAGTTCAGAGACTCTTCGAGCAGAAGAAATTTCAACGAGAAACAAAACTTTCCAAGGTAACATCTTAATACCTAAGGAATGCATAGGCTCAAACGGAGCCTGCTGAAGAACTTTAAGAACAAGGTTAAGACTCCAGGGAGGAGTAACAGATTTGAACACAGGTCTGATTCTGATCAAGGCCTGACAGAAGGATTGCACATCTGGCACAACAATATAGATAAGGCAGAAATTTGACCCTTCAAGGTACTAGCAGATAATCCCTTCTCCAGACCCTCCTGGAGAAAAGACAAAATTCTAGGAATCCGAACTCTACTCCAAGAGTAGCCTCTAGATTCACACCAATACAGATATTTACACCATATCTTATAGTAAATCTTTCTGGTAACAGGCTTACGAGCCTGAATCATGGTCTCAATGACCGACTCAGAAAACCTGCGCTTAGATAAAATTAAGCGTTCAATCTCCAAGCAGTCAGCTTCAGAGAAACGGGATTTGGATGAAGGAAGGGCCCCTTCGAAGTAGAAGGTCTTTCCTCAATGGAAGTCTCCAAAGTGGGAGAGATGACATCTCCACTAGATCTGCATACCAGATCCTGCGAGGCCATGACAGTGCAATGAGGATCACCGACGCCCTCTCCTGTTTGATTCGAGCAATGACCCGAGGAAGGAGAGCGAACGGAGGAAACAGGTATGCAAGACTGAAATTCCAAGGAACCGCCAGAGCATCTATCAGTACAGCCTGAGGATCCCTTGACCTCAACCGTACCTCGGGAGCTTGGCATTCTTACGAGATGCCATGAGATCCAGCTCCGGCTGTCCCCATTTGAGGATCAGGCTGGAAGATACCTCTGGATGAAGTTCTCAATCCCCCGGGTGAAAAGTCTGTCTGCTAAGAAAATCCACTCCTGGAATGTGGATCACAGACAGACAGCAGTTGTGAGCCTCTGCCCAACGAATAATGTTTGCTACCTCTGCCATGGCCAAGGAACTCGGAGTTCCTCCCTGATGATTGATGTAAGCCACTGAAGTTATGTTGTCCGACTGGAACCTGATAAACCGGGCAGAATCTAACTGAGGCCAGAGCATTGAAGATTGCCCTCAGCTCTAAGATGTTTATGGGAAGACTTGACTCCTCCCGAGTCCATAGACCCTGTTCTTTCAGCGAGCCCCAGACTGCTCCCCATCCCAGTAGGCTGGCATCTGTGGTCAGAAACCCCCAGGAAGGCCTGCGGAAGCAGGTTCCTTGAGAAAGATGTTCTTGAGACAATCACCATGGAAGAGAATTTCTTGTCGCCTGATCCAGTTCTAATCGCGGACACAGATCTGCATAATCCCCGTTCCATTGACTGAGCATGCATAACTGCAGAGGTCTGAGATGGAACCGAGCAAACGGTATGTCGTCCATGGCAGACACCATCAGACCAATTGCCTCCATACATTGGGCCACTGACGGTCGAAGAGAGGACTGAAGGGCAAGACAAGAGTTGAGAATCTGTCTTTCTGACCTCTGTCAAGAAAATTTTTCATTGATTGAGAATCTATTATGGTTCTCAAGAACACCACACTTGTAGCTGGAATTAATAAATAAATCTGAGCCTCTCCAAAAGATTTTACATCCCCAGTGCCTGCATAAACTGCCTACTTAAATCCTATTAACCCTAAATAGGATTACTAGTATTTACGTCCCAAAAACAGACTTAACTGTTAAAGTGCCATATTCTCTATTCCCAAGAAAACAAAACTAGGCACTTACCTGAAGTTCCATCTGCTCGGCAGCAGGGCAGCTCACTTGGTATGAGAGGGCAGCTCCCCCACATGGACCCGTGGAAAAATTAGTTAAGACTGAATAATCCTAATCAGGCATTCAGGATAGGGCAACAACTGTTTGGGAGGCGAAGTGAAGATTATACCTCACAAGTTCCCAATTGCTTAAAAGCCACCACTGCTCTACTGAAGAGACTGACGTAGGCTACGGCTAAACCCCAGGAAAGATCAAAACAAACCTGCTCTGCTTTAAAATAATAAAATCTTGATTGAAGAATCTTCTGACATCTAAACTTTACCACCTCCTTGCTTTAACGTAAGCAAAGAGAATGAATGGGGTTTGAGGGAAGGGAGGCGCGATACTTAACAGCTTTGCTGTGGTGCTCTTTGCCTCCTCCTGCTGGCCAGGAGTGATATTCACAATAGTAATTAGAGATGATCCATGGACTCACCTTGTCATTAGAAAGAAAGTGTATTAATATAAGTGTTTGTTATGCAAAACTGGGGAATGGCTAATAAAGGGATTATCTATCTTTTTAAACAAAAACAATTCTGGTGTAGACTGTCCCTTTAACTACAGGAGCAAAATCTGAAGAACTCCCCTGTAACGAACAAACAGAAGGAGCAGTAATACCGTTAGAAGCAAGAGCAGTATTATACTGGTCAGAATGCATTACAACATTTAAACATGTATTGCATAGTTGTGCTGGAGGTAGAACCCCAGCCTGCTTACAATAAACACATGTAACACTGGTAGGAAAGTGTTCAGAGGACCAAGCTTATAAAGCAGATTTAGGGACAGAATCAGAAGTCTCCATAACTGCAGAAGACTTCAAAAGTAGTAATGTGCATAAATTAAATAAAATACATTGTTATATCTCTGTGCTCTCCATAAACTCCAGAGTGCACCCCAACCCGACAGGCTGGCATCTGTGGTGATCACAACCCAAGTTGGGCAGAGAAAGGTAGACCCCTGAACAAAAGATGAGTATGCCACCATGTTAGGGGACTGGCTTGTCCTGAAGTCTAAGAAGATCATCTGAAACAGATCCTTGTAATCTCAGTTCTACTGCTGCAACAATTTTAGTTGCAGAGGACATACATGCAATCTACAAATGGTACAGCATCTGAAGCGGCTACCATAAGACCTACTACTTCCATGCACTGAGGGAATGAAGGAAGAGAAATGAGTTGGAGAAGAGCACACATCTCCTGCATCTTAAGTTTTGTTGATCTGTGAGAGATTCAAGTATCAGTGAAACTATTATCACTACTGATAATAGAGGTTATAGAACCTGCATTAGAGGAAATATAGTGAGAATGGTCTCCATTTTGAAAGTTGGATGGTTCAGAATTTTTTTTACAGTTTTGAGATCCAAGATGACCCTGAAAGTCCCTACTTTATTTGGAACAATGAAAAGGTTGGAATAGAACCCTTGATTGTGTTTCTCTAAAGGGACCGGATTAATAACTCCAATAGGTTCTAGATTTGTACACATGCCAAAAGAGATCTGTCCTTTAGAGGATCTCTTTGGGAATATAAGACAAAGGAATCTTCCTCGAGCAGGGCAGGGCCAAAAACAGAATTTATGTTTACCTGATAAATTGCTTTCTCCAACGGTGTGTCCGGTCCACGGCGTCATCCTTACTTGTGGGATATTCTCTTCCCCAACAGGAAATGGCAAAGAGCCCAGCAAAGCTGGTCACATGATCCCTCCTAGGCTCCGCCTTCCCCAGTCATTCGACCGACGTAAAGGAGGAATATTTGCATAGGAGAAATCATATGATACCGTGGTGACTGTAGTTAGAGAAAATAAATCATCAGACCTGATTAAAAAACCAGGGCTGGCCGTGGACCGGACACACCGTTGGAGAAAGCAATTTATCAGGTAAACATAAATTCTGTTTTCTCCAACATAGGTGTGTCCGGTCCACGGCGTCATCCTTACTTGTGGGAACCAATACCAAAGCTTTAGGACACGGATGATGGGAGGGAGCAAATCAGGTCACCTAGATGGAAGGCACCACGGCTTGCAAAACCTTTCTCCCAAAAATAGCCTCAGAAGAAGCAAAAGTATCAAATTTGTAAAATTTGGTAAAAGTGTGCAGTGAAGACCAAGTCGCTGCCTTACATATCTGATCAACAGAAGCCTCGTTCTTGAAGGCCCATGTGGAAGCCACAGCCCTAGTGGAATGAGCTGTGATTCTTTCAGGAGGCTGCCGTCCGGCAGTCTCATAAGCCAATCTGATGATGCTTTTAAGCCAAAAAGAGAGAGAGGTAGAAGTTGCTTTTTGACCTCTCCTTTTACCAGAATAAACAACAAACAGGGAAGATGTTTGTCTGAAATCCTTTGTAGCCTCTAAATAGAACTTTAGAGCACGAACTACATCCAAATTGTGCAACAAACGTTCCTTCTTTGAAACTGGATTCGGACACAAAGAAGGCACAACTATCTCCTGGTTAATATTTTTGTTAGAAACAACTTTCGGAAGAAAACCAGGTTTAGTACGCAAAACCACCTTATCTGCATGGAACACCAGATAAGGAGGAGAACACTGCAGAGCAGATAACTCTGAAACTCTTCTAGCAGAAGAAATTGCAACCAAAAACAAAACTTTCCAAGATAATAACTTAATATCTACGGAATGTAAGGGTTCAAACGGAACCCCTTGAAGAACTGAAAGAACTAAATTGAGACTCCAAGGAGGAGTCAAAGGTTTGTAGACAGGCTTGATTCTAACCAGAGCCTGAACAAAAGCCTGAACATCTGGCACAGCCGCCAGCTTCTTGTGAAGTAAAACAGATAAAGCAGAAATCTGTCCCTTCAAAGAACTTGCAGATAATCCTTTCTCCAAACCCTCTTGTAGAAAGGATAGAATCTTAGGAATTTTTACCCTGTTCCATGGGGATCCTTTTGATTCGCACCAACAGATATATTTTTTCCATACTTTATGGTAAATTTTTCTAGTTACAGGCTTCCTAGCCTGAATAAGAGTATCAATGACAGAATCTGAGAACCCACGCTTTGATAAAATCAAGCGTTCAATCTCCAAGCAGTCAGTTGGAGTAATGCCAGATTCGGATGTTCGAACGGACCTTGAACAAGAAGGTCCCGTCTCAACGGTAGCTTCCATGGTGGAGCCGATGACATATTCACCAGGTCTGCATACCAAGTTCTGCGTGGCCACGCAGGAGCTATCAAGATCACCGAAGCCCTCTCCTGATTGATCCTGGCTACCAGCCTGGGAATGAGAGGAAACGGTGGGAACACATAAGCTAGGTTGAAGGTCCAGGGCGCTACTAGTGCATCTACTAGAGTCGCCTTGGGATCCCTGGATCTGGACCCGTAGCAAGGAACCTTGAAGTTCTGACGAGACGCCATCAGATCCATGTCTGGAAAGCCCCATAATTGACTTAATTGGGTAAAGATTTCCGGATGGAGTTCCCACTCCCCCGGATGAAATGTCTGACGACTCAGAAAATCCGCTTCCCAATTTTCCACTCCTGGGATGTGGATTGCAGGCAAGTGGCAGGAGTGAAGCTCCGCCCATTGAATTACTTTGGTCACTTCTTCCATCGCCAGGGAACTCCTTGTTCCCCCCTGATGGTTGATATATGCAACAGTCGTCATGTTGTCTGATTGAAACCTTATGAATTTGGCCTTTGCTAGTTGAGGCCAAGCCTTGAGAGCATTGAATATCGCTCTCAGTTCCAGAATGTTTATCGGGAGAAGAGATTCTTCCCGAGACCATAGACCCTGAGCTTTCAGGTGTTTCCAGACCGCGCCCCAGCCCACCAGGCTGGCGTCGGTCGTTACAATGACCCACTCTGGTCTTCTGAAGCTCATCCCTTGGGACAGGTTGTCCAGGGTCAGCCACCAACGGAGTGAATCTCTGGTCCTCTGATCTACTTGGATCGTCGGGGACAAATCTGTATAATCCCCATTCCACTGTCTGAGCATGCACAGTTGTAATGGTCTTAGATGAATTCGCGCAAAAGGAACTATGTCCATTGCCGCAACCATCAAACCTATTACTTCCATGCACTGCGCTATGGAAGGAAGAAGAACAGAATGAAGTACTTGACAAGAGCTTAGAAGTTTTGATTTTCTGGCTTCTGTCAGAAAAATCTTCATTTCCAAGGAGTCTATTATTGTTCCCAAGAAGGGAACTCTTGTTGACGGGAATAGAGAACTTTTTTCTACGTTCACTTTCCACCCGTGAGATCTGAGAAAGGCTAGGACAATGTCCGTATGAGCCTTTGCTTGAGGTAGAGACGACGCTTGAATCAGTATGTCGTCCAAGTAGGGTCCTACTGCAATGCCCCTTGGCCTTAGCACCGCTAGAAGGGACCCTAGTACCTTTGTGAAAATTCTTGGAGCAGTGGCTAGTCCGAATGGAAGTGCCACAAACTGGTAATGCTTGTCCAGAAAGGCGAATCTTAGGAACCGATGATGTTCCTTGTGGATAGGAATATGTAGATACGCATCCTTTAAATCCACCGTGGTCATGAATTGACCTTCCTGGATGGTAGGAAGAATTGTCCGAATGGTTTCCATCTTGAACGATGGGACCTTGAGAAATTTGTTTAGGATCTTGAGATCCAAAATTGGCCTGAATGTTCCCTCTTTTTTGGGAACTATGAACAGATTGGAGTAAAACCCCATCCCTTGTTCTCCTAATGGAACAGGATGAATCACTCCCATTTTTAACAGGTCTTCTACACAATGTAAGAATGCCTGTCTTTTTATTTGGTCTGAAGACAATTGAGACCTGTGGAACCTTCCCCTTGGGGGTAGTTCCTTGAATTCCAGGAGATAACCCTGAGAAACTATTTCTAGTGCCCAAGGATCCTGAACATCTCTTGCCCAAGCCTGAGCGAAGAGAGAGAGTCTGCCCCCCACCAGATCCGGTCCCGGATCGGGGGCCAGCATCTCATGCTGTCTTGGTAGCGGTAGCGGGCTTCTTGGCCTGCTTACCTTTGTTCCAGTCTTGCATCGGTCTCCAGGCTGGCTTGGTTTGAGAAGAATTACCCTCTTGCTTAGAGGATGTAGAATTTGAGGCTGGTCCGTTTCTGCGAAAGGGACGAAAATTTGTTTTATTTTTAGCCTTAAAAGACCTATCCTGAGGAAGGGCGTGGCCCTTTCCCCCAGTGATGTCTGAAATAATCTCTTTCAAGTCAGGGCCAAACAGCGTTTTCCCCTTGAAAGGGATGTTAAGCAATCTGTTCTTGGAGGACACATCCGCTGACCAAGACTTCAGCCAAAGCGCTCTGCGCGCCACAATAGCAAAACCTGAATTTTTCGCCGCTAATCTAGCTAATTGCAAAGTGGCGTCTAAGGTAAAAGAGTTAGCCAACTTAAGTGCTTGAACTCTGTCCATAACCTTCTCATAAGAGGATGCTTGATTGAGCGACTTTTCTAGTTCCTCGAACCAGAAACACGCTGCTGTAGTGACAGGAACAATGCATGAAATTGGTTGTAGAAGGTAACCTTGCTGAACAAACATCTTTTTAAGCAAACCTTCTAATTTTTTATCCATAGGATCTTTAAAAGCACAACTATCTTCTATAGGGATAGTGGTGCGTTTGTTTAGAGTAGAAACCGCCCCCTCGACCTTGGGGACTGTCTGCCATAAGTCCTTCCTGGGGTCAACCATAGGAAATAATTTCTTAAATATAGGGGGAGGGACAAAAGGTATGCCGGGCCTTTCCCATTCTTTATTTACAATGTCCGCCACCCGCTTGGGTATAGGAAAAGCTTCGGGGGGCACCGGGACCTCTAGAAACCTGTCCATCTTACATAATTTCTCTGGAATGACCAAATTGTCACAATCATCCAGAGTAGATAACACCTCCTTAAGCAGAGCGCGGAGATGTTCCAATTTAAATTTAAATGTAATAACGTCAGGTTCAGCTTGATGAGAAATTTTTCCTGAATCTGAAATTTCTCCCTCAGACAAAACCTCCCTAGCCCCTTCAGACTGGTGTAAGGGCATGTCAGAACCATTATCAGCGACCTCATGCTCTTCAGTATCTAAAACAGAGCAGTCGCGCTTTCGCTGATAAGTGGGCATTTTGGCTAAAATGTTTTTAATAGAATTATCCATTACAGCCGTTAATTGTTGCATAGTAAGGAGGATTGGCGCACTAGATGCACTAGGGGCCTCCTGAGTGGGCAAGACTGGAGTAGACATAGAAGGGGATGATGCAGTACCATGCTTACTCCCCTCACTTAAGGAATCATTTTGGGCAACATTATTAACAGTGGCATCATTGTCCCTACTTTGTTTGTCACATTCATCACATATATTTAAATGGATAGGAACCTTGGCTTCCGAACATACAGAACATCGTCTATCTGATAGTTCAGACATGTTAATAGGCATAAACTTGATAACAAAGCACAAAAAACGTTTTAAAATAAAACCGTTACTGTCTCTTTAAATTTTAAACTGAACACACTTTTTTACTGAATATACGCAAAAGTATGAAGGAAATGTTCAAAATTCACCAAAATTTCACCACAGTGTCATAAAGCCTTAAAAGTATTGCACACCAAATTTGAAAGCTTTAACTCTTAAAATAACGGAACCGGAGCCGTTTTTACATTTAACCCCTATACAGTCCCTGGTATCTGCTTTGCTGAGACCCAACCAAGCCCAGAGGGGAATACGATACCAAATGACGCCTTCAATAAGCTTTTTCAGTGCATCTGAGCTCCTCACACATGCATCTGCATGCCTTGCTTCTCAAAAACAACTGCGCATTAGTGGCGCGAAAATGAGGCTCTGCCTATGACTAGAAAAGGCCCCCAGTGAAAAAGGTGTCCAATACAGTGCCTGTCCGTTTTTTTAACAAAATTGCCAAGATTAAAATAACTCTCCAAAGATATAAACCATTAAATATGCTTATATAGTAATCGTTTTGGCCCAGAAAAATGTCTACCAGTCTTTAAAGCCCTTGTGAAGCCCTTTTATTCTTATATTGAAAATTAAGAAAATGGCTTACCGGATCCCATAGGGAAAATGACAGCTTCCAGCATTACCAAGTCTTGTTAGAAATGTGTCATACCTCAAGCAGCCAAAGTCTGCTCACTGTTTCCCCCAACTGAAGTTAATTCCTCTCAACAGTCCTGTGTGGAAACAGCCATCGATTTTAGTAACGGTTGCTAAAATCATTTTCCTCTTACAAACAGAAATCTTCATCTCTTTTCTGTTTCAGAGTAAATAGTACATACCAGCACTATTTTAAAATAACAAACTCTTGA
The DNA here is from genome assembly GCF_027579735.1 of Bombina bombina. NCBI lineage: Eukaryota > Metazoa > Chordata > Amphibia > Anura > Bombinatoridae > Bombina > Bombina bombina. Next base: position 456,073,091 of record NC_069502.1, read on the forward strand.
TTGAATAATAAAAACTACATTTAAACACCAAAAAACTCTGAGCCATCTCCGTGGAGATGTTGCCTGTGCAACGGCAAAGAGAATGACTGGGGAAGGCGGAGCCTAGGAGGGATCATGTGACCAGCTTTGCTGGGCTCTTTGCCATTTCCTGTTGGGGAAGAGAATATCCCACAAGTAAGGATGACGCCGTGGACCGGACACACCTATGTTGGAGAAAGCCTTATCTTTACCAATGGGAAATTATGCTCAGTAACAAAGTGTTCTAAATTGACTTCTCCCAGGCCTCCTGTAAAAGGATCAATCTGCCGCCCACAAGAACTCATTCAGGGGTCATGCCTTCAATCAGATTTGGAGAAGGGGGTACGTTTTTAGCCTTTTTGGACCTAAACCAAGAGGAACCAGAGTGGCTTGATCTGAAATCTAGATTAATCCCTGAAATAGAGTAAGAACCCTGCATCACTGCAAAAGCATACAAAGCTTAAGAGGCTTTATAAGAATACAAGCAAATGGAAGAGCATCTGAAGCCGCCAACATGCAACCTAGCACCTCCATGCAAAAAGCAACTGAGGAAAAAGAAAGAAATAGAAGGTTTAGAAAGACACTAGCTTCATACTCCTAAACACTGTCAAGAAAAGAGTCATAGAAACTGAATCTGAGAAACAACAATCAGTCTGAGAAACCAGCAAACTCTTTGGAAAACTTCCCCCCCCCCCCCAACCATGATGTTAAAGAAACAGTTTGAACCAAAAAGTTGTTCCACAAGAGGAAACTCAGCAATGCCTTAAGTTTTGATTGCAGACAATAGGGTACTTAATGGGATAACGAACCCCAATATTTTTTCTTTTATGATTCAGATAGAGCATGCAGTTTAAGGCAACATTCTTTTTTACTCCTATTATTTTGTCTTCGTTCTCTTGCTATATTTATTTAAAAAGCAGGAATGTAAAGTTTAGGTGCAAAAATGGGCCAGCTCCTAAGCTTTACATTCCTGCTTTATAAATAAAGAAAGCAATTGAATAAAGAAAAAACAATTTATGTAAAAACTTACTGTACCTGACAAATTCATTTCTTTCATAGTGGCAAGAGTCCATGAGCTAGTGACGTATGGGTTATACATTCCTACCAGGAGGGGGCAAATGCCTATAAATACACTTCCCATCTCACTTATACCTCAGTTTAATGATTTGCCAAGAAGTGAGGTGTAAAAAAAGGAGTAAAAGGCATACAAAAAGAGAGGAACTGGAAAAAATAATGTGCTTTATACACCAAAAAAAAAACAAACGAGGGGAGGAGCTTGACCACGCAGTGAGATGGCTGCTTGCTAGAATAGCTCCTAGGCCCTGATCCCCAGATTGGCAAAGTAATGATCACCTCGTAATTTAGCAAGCCCCTAAAGACACAAACAGCCTAAACAAACATCACAGAAGACCTGGAGACTATAAACGCTGTCCCACCCTCCACATCAGCTGAACAGACAGCCACTTAGGCATCCGAGGAGGCCCAATACACAGTGGGATACATTGCCTAGCAGACACAGCAGGGTGACACATTGCTGCTCCTAACGGCAAGCATCAGACCAAATGAGTGTACACCCGGGAGGGAGCCAAATTCACTACAATCAAGCGGCCCGCTTCAGTGGCAGTGAGAGGCCAGCACCATTCCCACGATTTGCACTTGTGGCGACTGAGGCCAAAACACATGCAGATCGGACACTGGGGGCACCCGGAGCCAGGCCCCACAGCACGGCAGATGGGATAAGGAGGCATAAAACCCCAATTGGCAGTGGGCAGTAGAAGGTGGCGACAGGGTCAGTCACGCAACAGAGAACCGGCAACTATAGTTCGGGCCGGTGGCCTCGGGTGCACCACGTGGCTGGCCTAGGAGATTAACGGCCGCAGCAAAGAAATCACCCTAACACCAGGGGTAAGTGATCTGTACCTCCCCCACAAACCATAAAACACTCAAGAGGGTACATAGCGCAGAAAGCCAGCTTACTCCAAAGGCTGAATTGAGTGACAGATTTAAAGCACATTTAGGGCCCCCACACGGCACAGACACCCGGTGACAAAACTGCAGCGCCATACAACTGCTTATATCAAAAATAATTGGGCATTATAAAGGCAGAACCAAACAGACATCCAGAGGGGTAATGCCAGCCAAAAAAACAAAGGCAGACAACAACCCCAAAATAAAGATGGACCACTTTCTAAAAACGGCAGAGGGTTTGTCTCGCACTCCATTAGACAGCCCGCAAGAAGCACAGCCACCACTGGAGCCACGGGAAGTAAACCCTGAGGCCCCGCCATCATCCACTAGACCCACAGAAATCAAAAGAGAAGATTTAAAATTACTGGACATTAAATCAGCTATGGCGGACATGCGCAACATGTTCCAAGAAATGAAGAGGGACATTAAGCGGATAGACAACAGAGTAGTTACCCTGGAGGAGAGCCATAACATCACAACCCAAGGTGCACCACTTGTCGCAACTTATGTATAATCAGGAGGAAACTATCCAAAACCTGCTAGAGAAGGTGGAGGACCTTGACAACAGAGGACGCAGAAACAACTTGCGCATTAGAGGCATTCCAGAAAGTGTCCTTCCAGCTGCCCTAACGGGGTACCTACAAGCTTTCTTCAGAACAATAAAAGGTACTAGCATTTCAACAGATGTGATAATGGAGAGGGTGCACAGAGCTCTGAGAGCCAAGCCATTGCCAAAAGCCCCACCGAGGGATGTAATCATAAAATTCCTTAACCATCAAGAAAAAGAAGAAATATTGCGACATGCTAGACAGAAACCCCAATTCACACATGCGGGAGTGTCTATCCAAGTGTACGCGGACCTCAGCCCAACCACCCTCCAGAAACGAAGGGGAGCTGCAGTTTATCACCACGGTCTTGAGAGCATGGGCATCCAGTACAGATGGGGTTTCCGGTTAGTATAACCGCCACAAAGGGAGACAATTCCGCTATATACAGAGGCCCAGATGATCTGGAACAATTGTGAGGCACTACAGGTACAAATCACGCCTCCCAAAGAACATTCCCCACTAGACAAACATTCCCCACAAAAAAAGGAGAAACACGCAAAGAGACCTGAGGCTTTGTAAAGTCAATAACGCAGAGACTATACAAATCCTACATAGTGGCAGCAAGGTCTAAAAAGGTGGACAGTCCAGTAACGGATGGGTAATGTTGTTCCAGTTATATTGTTATAATTTAATATGTTCCTAATGTTGCAATGTTTAAACTCAGGTTTGTGATTTTAGCCAGGGATTGGCCCAGGTTACAGGCGCCCTTCTTGGTGGAGTAGGATGTACTGCTCGCAACCAACACAAAGGAGGGTAGTGCAGATTTATACTTGCTGATGGGTCAACCTCACCTTAGTTGTTCATCTCAAATAATGTTACAAGGATGCCCTGTACACAATTAAGTCTTGACGAAGACAAGTAAATAAAAGTTCAATGGGTAGTTAGTAAAAGTGCAGATAACTAGTGTATTATTCAATTGTTTAGTTAATTGATGATCAGTGAAACTGTAAAAAAGGGCAGGCAGGCAGCAAATGGGCAACGTTGGGATAGTTCTACAGCAGGGTCCCGATACCTGGCTGATGTTGCTTATTTTGAGGCCTGGTATGTGGAACTAGACAGGGACAAGCACAGGTCATATGTATCCCACTTGCTAAAGTGAGAAGTTCCGTATGCACCCCACATTAGAGAAAGCGGATCAGAGCTGTACTGGTAACAGGGCTTAATTTGAATTAACTGGTCAGCACACTTGAGGAGCCAATGGTGCTTCGTTTATGAGCAGACGGGAGTGGGGATGCAAACGCAGAGCAATTAATTATTTAACCAAGTAACAAGCAATATTGTTGACAATTGTTATGTTTTTTACATGTTCTGTTGATTGATGTTTTCTGTATGATAAAATGAGACGCTATGATCACAACCTTAGATAGCGACTAATCCCACATGACTCATGTTCTTGTATCCTCAAACCATGAGCAAAATAGGCGGACCAGATGCCACACCTAGAACAGAGATACTGGGACACATGAGGCTGTCTAGGATCCCACACGCAGGGCGCAATATATAGGGACACAGGGATTACAGGACACACTTACATACCAACATGCTCCTGGTGGGGCGCAAACACAAGAGTAATTACTTGCGCTAGCAAAATTCCTGTGATTTCTTGAAAAATAAACACATAAAAAAAAGGCATAGCAGACACCTAACACATATGGGCAAACTTTACCAGAATGCCAATCAAGGTGTAAGAGAACACCCCTCACTGCTACCTTAGACTTTAGGCACCTCCCGCGACACATAGTTCACTTGGAACTATCACCGATTCATCAGACCTATAAAATAGTTAGGGCAGAGGTCGCTGTCACACCTTTCCATTTAAGCACGATTCACCATACCCCAACTTCCCTACCACTAATCACTTCCCCACTGGGGACTCCTTCCCTCATCCCAGACTCTGACCCGGCTTGTACACATGGAAACACGGGAGGAACAGCTGCGAGCACATAAACTGCACCATATAACTATTAATGCTAAGGGCCTTAATAGCCCCGAAAAGAGGTCCATAGCCTTTAAATATATGTACAGACAAAAGGGAGGTATACACTTTATATAGGAGACCCATTTCAAAAAAGGAAGGGAACCGTATGTTCTCAGCCCCAGATACCAAAATAAATTTCTGGCCTCAGGCCCAACAAAGACAGGTCGAGTGGGAATCCTTATTAATAATTCTACACAATTTCACCCAACACTGGTGAAGAGGGACAAAGGGGGAAGATATATGTTGGTGGTGGGCCTGTTATACTATAGATAAGTAACTTTGGCAAATGTGTATCCACCCAACCAACAACAACATGTCACTCTGAAAACAGTAACACAAAAGATACTGGAAGTGGGCAGGAGGCAGGTGATAGTGGGTAGGGACTTTAATACACCCTTGGACCCAGGTATGGACACATCTAGCGGCTCCTCCAGCATCCCCAAAAAAGTTCTAAAAACAACAAACACACAGCTGCAACAGCTTCTGCTGCGGGACACATGGAGGGTGTTGCAACCAAAAGAAAGGAATTATACCTTTTACTCGCACCCACAGAATAGACCTCATCTTGACGGACCCAGAAATGCTCTCACAGGTCTACCGCACAGACATCTTGTCTATCTCATGGTCGGATCACGCACCAGTGGTGTGCGATTTCGACTGGCCGGAGAAACCAATCCTCCCGTTCATCTGGCGCTTGGATGAGACCCTGTTAAACAACCCATTAACTAAATTAGAGATAACAAAAGAATTAGAGGAATACTTTAGATTAACCAAAACAGACCAAACCAAGCCCTCTCTAATATGGGAAGCTCACAAAGCAGTTATAAGAGGGGTATTGATCAAACTCAAGGTGCAACAGCGTAAACAGACTAGACAGTACTACAACTCATTAAAAGCACAAATTGCTTACTGGGAACATAAAAAAGACAACATCCACAGACGTATTTAACTCCCTGACGGGGGCAAGGGGAGAACTCCAGAAACTACAAATTAAGGAAGTGAAAACAAGAGAACTCCATTTAAAACAACATTACTTTGAATTTGGTAATAAGCCTGGTGCGCTACTCGCAAAAGCTCTTAACGGAAACAATATATGGCCTACATAACAGGTATCATGGGCAAACAAGTGAAAAAACATGAAGATAGTAGGGGTATCGCAGAAACATTGAGACTATATTACTCCACATTATATAAGTTAAAAACGAACACCCCACTACCAGACACGGCCACCTGTGACTGAGACATAGAACCTGAGCTGGAAGCTTACATAGGTGACATAGAAATCCCACGGATCAGTGCAGACAAGGCGAAACAGTTAGAAGCGCGTATAACACCTTCTGAAATTTTAAAAGCGATAAGACACCTACTGGAAAAAGCCCTGGGCCGGACGGGTTTCGGATAGCTTACTATAAAAAATGTTCACAGATACTAATTCCACACCTAGTAGACACATACAACACACTCCTGAGGGACGGGGGGTTCTCAGAAAACATACTGGAAGCACACATTACAGTCCTTCCAAAACTGGGCAAAATACCAGACAGGCCTGAGAATTTTCGCCCAATCTATTTGCTCAATTCTGATGTTAAAATATATGCGAAAATATTGGCCATGCGCATAAACAAAGTCCTCCCGAGGCTGATCAATTCAGATCAGGTGGGTTTTGTCCTGGGTCGAGAGGCGAGGGACAATACCCTGAAAGTGATACAATTAATCAATATGCAAAGCATAAGGAAATACCACTGTCACTGACATCCACGGACGCTGAAAAGGCCTTTGGCAGGGTGAAATGGACCTTTTTAAGGGCCACCCTGTTGAAAATGGACTTCAGTGGACTCTTTGTGGAGATGATATTCTCCCTCTACACAGTCCCATCAGCTAGGTTTAAAGTTAATGGTCTCTTGTCCAAGAGTTTCAGAATTATGAACGGTACTAGGCAGGGGTGTCCCCTTTCACCGATTTTATTCGTGATATCTATAGAAACACTGGCCCTTAAGATGCGCGTAGACCCCCGGGTTTAAGGCATCAAACTTGATAATACAGAGCATAAGTTAGCTATGTACGCGGATGATATCCTACTAACACTTACAAATTTGGAATCGTCCCTCCAGCGGGCTTTGGAGATAATACAGGAATATGGAGTACACTCCAACTTCCAATTAAATGTCACCAAATCAGAAGTCTTAAATATAACTTTAACAGAAGATAAAATGTCCAAGTTAATGTCACTATGCCCGCTAAGAAGACAGTCAACCAAAATGAAATATTTGGGTGTACACTTGTCAGCGGACCCGGACGTACTGTTCGAGGCTAATTACAAGCAGCTGGAGGGGTCGATAATCAGCGACCTATCCAACTGGAAAAATAAAAACCTGTCTTGGTTGGGTAGAATAAGCGTCATAAAGATGAACGTCCTGCCCAGGATACTCTACATCCTAAAGACGCTCCCTATCCCACTGCCGGTAGACTACACCACAAAACTCCAGAGTGCCTTCGAGACATATATCTGGAACGGTGTAAAACCAAGAATCAAACAAACCTTGTACTTGCCGAAGGAGATGGGGGGATTGGGCGTCCCAAATATTCAGACATACAGATGTGCCATAAAGCTGCAAAGACTTGTAGAGTGGAGCACAAATGACACCACAAAACACTGGATACAAGTGGATAGAGCTATCCTACACACCAATAACGCTGGGTATATAGCATGGATACTAAAAAAGGACCAGCCATTAATCATTGAGAAATACCCTCTCCTTAGGGAACTGTTTGTAGTATGGGATAGGATCATCCACACTTCCACGCACATATCATCCCCAACATCCCCCATGACACCATACATGGGCAATCTGGCCCTCTCCTTGGGCTTGACAAGACAATACACACCCCTAGGACAGTTGATCGAGCAGAACGCAATATCTCACTTGACGCAACATCACAAAAACATAATTTATGTAAGAACTTACCTGATAAATTCATTTCTTTCATATTAGCAAGAGTCCATGAGCTAGTGACGTATGGGATATACATTCCTACCAGGAGGGGCAAAGTTTCCCAAACCTTAAAATGCCTATAAATACACCCCTCACCACACCCACAATTCAGTTTAACGAATAGCCAAGAAGTGGGGTGATAAGAAAAAAGTGCGAAAGCATATAAAATAAGGAATTGGAATAATTGTGCTTTATACAAAAAATCATAACCACCACAAAAAAGGGCGGGCCTCATGGACTCTTGCTAATATGAAAGAAATGAATTTATCAGGTAAGTTCTTACATAAATTATGTTTTCTTTCATGTAATTAGCAAGAGTCCATGAGCTAGTGACGTATGGGATAATGACTACCCAAGATGTGGATCTTTCCACACAAGAGTCACTAGAGAGGGAGGGATAAAATAAAGACAGCCAATTCCTGCTGAAAATAATCCACACCCAAAATAAAGTTTAATGAAAAACATAAGCAGAAGATTCAAACTGAAACCGCTGCCTGAAGTACTTTTCTACCAAAAACTGCTTCAGAAGAAGAAAATACAACAAAATGGTAGAATTTGGTAAAGGTATGCAAAGAGAACCAAGTTGCCACTTTGCAAATCTGATCAACCGAAGCTTCATTCCTAAACGCCCAGGAAGTAGAAACTGACCTAGTAGAATGAGCTGTAATCCTATGAGGCGGAGTCTTACCCGACTCAAAATAGGCAAGATGAAATAAAGATTTCAACCAAGATGCCAAAGAAATGGCAGAAGTTTTCTGGCCTTTCTAAAACCGGAAAAGATAACAAATAAACCAGAAGTCTTTCGGAAAGACTTAATAGCTTCAACATAATATTTCAAAGCTCTAATAACATCCAAAGAATGCAACGATTTCTCCTTAGAATTCTTAGGATTAGGACATAATGAAGGAACCACAATGTCTCTACTAATGTTGTTGGAATTCACAACTTAGGTAAAAATTCAAAAGAAGTTCGCAACACCGCCTTATCCTGATGAAAAATCAGAAAAGGAGACTCACAAGAAAGAGCAGATAATTCAGAAACTCTTCTGGCAGAAGAGATGGCCAAAAGGAACAAAACTTTCCAAGAAAGTAATTTAATATCCAATGAATGCATAGGTTCAAATGGAGGAGCTAGAAGAGCCCCCAGAACCAAATTCAAACTCCAAGGAGGAGAAATTGACTTAATGACAGGCTTTATACGAACCAAAGCTTGTACAAAACAATGAATATCAGGAAGAATAGCAATCTTTCTGTTGAAAAAGAACAGAAAGAGCAGAGATTTGACCTTTCAAGGAACTTGCGGACAAACCCTTATCTAAACCATCCTGAAGAAATTGTAATATTCTCGGTATTCTAAAAGAATGCCAAGAAAAATGATGAGAAAGACACCAAGAAATATAAGTCTTCCAGACTCTATAATATATCTCTCTGGATACAGATTTACGAGCCTGTAACATAGTATTAATCACAGAGTCAGAGAAACCTCTTTGACCAAGAATCAAGCGTTCAATCTCCATACCTTTAAATTTAAGGATTTCAGATCCTGATGGAAAAAAAGGACCTTGAGACAAAAGGTCTGGTCTTAACGGAAGAGTACACGGTTGGCAAGAGGCCATCCGGACAAGATCCTCATACCAAAACCTGTGAGGCCATGCCGGAGCTACCAGCAGAACAAACGAGCATTCCTTCAGAATCTTGGAGATTACTCTTGGAAGAAGAACTAGAGGCGGAAAGATATAGGCAGGATGATACTTCCAAGGAAGTGAAAATGCATCCACTGCCTCCGCCTGAGGATCCCGGGATCTGGACAGATACCTGGGAAGTTTCTTGTTTAGATGAGAAGCCATCAGATCTATTTCTGGAAGTTCCCACATTTGAACAATCTGAAGAAATACCTCTGGGTGAAGAGACCATTCGCCCGGATGCAACGTTTGGCGACTGAGATAATCCGCTTTCCAATTGTCCATACCTGGGATATAAACCGCAGAGATTAGACAGGAGCTGGATTCCGCCCAAACCAAAATTCGAGATACTTCTTTCATAGCCAGAGGACTGTGAGTCCCTCCTTGATGATTGATGTATACCACAGATGTGACATTGTCTTATCTGAAAACAAATGAACAACTCTCTCTTCGGAAGAGGCCAAGACTGAAGAGCTCTGAAAATTGCACGGAGTTCCAAAATATTGATCGGAAATCTCACCTCCTGAGATTCCCAAACCCCTTGTGCCGTCAGATACCCCCATACAGCTCCCCAACCTGTAAAACTAGCATCTGTTGAGATTATAGTCCAGGTCGGAAGAACAAAGAAGCCCCCTGAACTAAACGATGGTGATCTGTCCACCATGTCAGAGAGTGTCATAAAATCGGTTTAAAGATATTAATTGAGATATCTTTGAGTAATCCCTGCACCATTGGTTCAGCATACAGAGCTGAAGAGGTCGCATGTAAAAAACGAGCAAAGGAGATCGCATCTGATGCGGCAGTCCTAAGACCCAACATTTCCATGCATAAGGCTACCAAAGGGAATGATTGTGACTGAAGGTTTTGACAAGCTGATATCAATGTTAAACTTCTCTTGACTGACAAGGACAGAGTCATAGACACTGAATTTATCTAGAAACCTAAAAAGGTTACCCTTGTCTGAGGAATCAATGAACTGATTGGTAAATTGATCCTCCAACCATGAACTTGAAGAAACAACACAAGTCGATTCGTATGAGATTCTACGAAAATGAGAAGACTGAGCAAGTACCAAGATATCGTCCAAATAAGGAAATACCAAAACCCTATTCTCTGAATACAGAAAGAAGGGCACCGAGAACCTTTGAAAAAAATTCTTGGAACTGAGGCTAGGCCAAACGGTAGAGCCACAAAACTGGTAATGCTTGTCTAAAAAGAGAATCTCAGACACTAAAAGTAATCTGGATGAATCGGAATATGCAGATACACATCCTGTAAATCTATTGTAGACATATAATGCCCTTGCTAAACAAAAGGCAGGATAGTCCTACAGTAACCATCTTGAATGTTGGTATCCTAACATAACGATTCAATAATGATAGATCCAGAACTGGTCTGAAGGAATTGACCTTCTTTGGTACAATGAAGAGATAAAATAAAACCCCAGCCCCTGTTCCAGAACTGGAACTGGCATAAATACTCCAGCCAACTCTAGATCTGAAACACATTTCAGAAATGCTGAGCCTTGCTGTGTTAACTGGGACACGGGAAAGAAAAGAATCTCTTAGCAGGAGGCCTTAACTTGAAGCCAATTCTGTACCTTTCTGAAACAATGTTTCTGAAACCAGAGATTAAGAACGGAATTGATCCAAATTTCTTTGAAGAAAACGTAATCTGCCCCATACCAGCTGAGCTGGAATAAGGGCCGCACCTTCATAGGTACTTAGGAGCTGGCTATAGGTTTCTATAAAGCTCGGATATATTCCAAACTGGAAATAGTTTCCAAACTGATACCGCTCCTGAGGATGAAGGATCAGGCTTTTGTTCCTTGTTGTGAGGAAAGGAACGAAATGATTATTTACCCTGAAAGAAAGGGAAAGCAAAGTTGACTTAGAAGACATGTCAGTATTCCAAGTTTAATCCATAAAGCTTTTCTAGCTAAAATAGCTAGAGACATATACCTGACATCAACTCTAATGATATCAAAAACAGAATTTATGTTTACCTGATAAATTTCTTTCTCCAACGGTGTGTCCGGTCCACGGCGTCATCCTTACTTGTGGGATATTCTCTTCCCCAACAGGAAATGGCAAAGAGCCCAGCAAAGCTGGTCACATGATCCCTCCTAGGCTCCGCCTACCCCAGTCATTCGACCGACGTTAAGGAGGAATAATAGCATAGGAGAAACCATATGGTACCGTGGTGACTGTAGTTAAAGAAAATAAATTATCAGACCTGATTAAAAAAACCAGGGCGGGCCGTGGACCGGACACACCGTTGGAGAAAGAAATTTATCAGGTAAACATAAATTCTGTTTTCTCCAACATAGGTGTGTCCGGTCCACGGCGTCATCCTTACTTGTGGGAACCAATACCAAAGCTTTAGGACACGGATGAAGGGAGGGAGCAAATCAGGTCACCTAAATGGAAGGCACCACGGCTTGCAAAACCTTTCTCCCAAAAATAGCCTCAGAAGAAGCAAAAGTATCAAACTTGTAAAATTTGGTAAAAGTGTGCAGTGAAGACCAAGTCGCTGCCCTACATATCTGATCAACAGAAGCCTCGTTCTTGAAGGCCCATGTGGAAGCCACAGCCCTAGTGGAATGAGCCGTGATTCTTTCGGGAGGCTGCCGTCCGGCAGTCTCGTAAGCCAATCTGATGATGCTTTTAATCCAAAAAGAGAGAGAGGTAGAAGTTGCTTTTTGACCTCTCCTTTTACCTGAATAAACAACAAACAGGGAAAATGTTTGTCTAAAATCCTTTGTAGCATCTAAATAGAATTTTAGAGCGCGAACAACATCCAAATTGTGCAACAAGCGTTCCTTCTTTGAAACTGGTTTCGGGCACAGAGAAGGTACGATAATCTCCTGGTTAATGTTTTTGTTAGAAACAACTTTTGGAAGAAAACCAGGTTTAGTACGTAAAACCACCTTATCTGCATGGAACACCAGATAAGGAGGAGAACACTGCAGAGCAGATAATTCTGAAACTCTTCTAGCAGAAGAAATTGCAACTAAAAACAAAACTTTCCAAGATAATAACTTAATATCAACGGAATGTAAGGGTTCAAACGGAACCCCCTGAAGAACTGAAAGAACTAAATTGAGACTCCAAGGAGGAGTCAAAGGTTTGTAAACAGGCTTGATTCTAACCAGAGCCTGAACAAAGGCTTGAACATCTGGCACAGCTGCCAGTTTTTTGTGAAGTAACACCGACAAGGCAGAAATCTGTCCCTTCAGGGAACTTGCCGATAATCCTTTTTCCAATCCTTCTTGAAGGAAGGATAGAATCCTAGGAATCTTAACCTTGTCCCAAGGGAATCCTTTAGATTCACACCAACAGATATATTTTTTCCAAATTTTATGGTAAATCTTTCTAGTTACAGGCTTTCTGGCCTGAACAAGAGTATCGATAACAGAATCTGAGAAACCTCGCTTCGATAAAATCAAGCGTTCAATCTCCAAGCAGTCAGCTGGAGTGAAACCAGATTCGGATGTTCGAACGGACCCTGAACAAGAAGGTCTCGTCTCAAAGGTAGCTTCCAAGGTGGAGCCGATGACATATTCACCAGATCTGCATACCAAGTCCTGCGGGGCCACGCAGGAGCTATCAAGATCACCGACGCCCTCTCCTGATTGATCCTGGCTACCAGCCTGGGGATGAGAGGAAACGGCGGGAACACATAAGCTAGTTTGAAGGTCCAAGGTGCTACTAGTGCATCCACTAGAGCCGCTTTGGGATCCCTGGATCTGGACCCGTAGCAAGGAACTTTGAAGTTCTGACGAGAGGCCATCAGATCCATGTCTGGAATGCCCCAAAGTTGAGTGACTTGGGCAAAGATTTCCGGATGGAGTTCCCACTCCCCCGGATGCAATGTCTGACGACTCAGAAAATCCGCTTCCCAATTTTCCACTCCCGGGATGTGGATAGCAGACAGGTGGCAGGAGTGAGACTCCGCCCATAGAATGATCTTGGTCACTTCTTCCATCGCTAGGGAACTCCTTGTTCCCCCCTGATGGTTGATATACGCAACAGTCGTCATGTTGTCTGATTGAAACCGTATGAACTTGGTCCTCGCTAGCTGAGGCCAAGCCTTGAGAGCATTGAATATCGCTCTCAGTTCCAGAATATTTATCGGTAGAAGAGATTCTTCCCGAGACCAAAGACCCTGAGCTTTCAGGGATCCCCAGACCGCGCCCCAGCCCATCAGACTGGCGTCGGTCGTGACAATGACCCACTCTGGTCTGTGGAATGTCATCCCTCGTGACAGGTTGTCCAGGGACAGCCACCAACGGAGTGAGTCTCTGGTCCTCTGATTTACTTGTATCTTTGGAGACAAGTCTGTATAGTCCCCATTCCACTGACTGAGCATGCACAGTTGTAACGGTCTTAGATGAATGCGCGCAAAAGGAACTATGTCCATTGCCGCTACCATCAACCCGATCACTTCCATGCACTGAGCTACGGAAGGAAGAGGAACGGAATGAAGTATTCGACAAGAGTCCAGGAGCTTTGTCTTTCTGGCCTCTGTTAGAAAAATCCTCATTTCTGAGGAGTCTATAATTGTTCCCAAGAAGGGAACCCTTGTTGACGGGGATAGAGAACTCTTTTCCACGTTCACTTTCCAGCCGTGCGATCTGAGAAAGGCCAGGACGATGTCCGTGTGAGCCTTTGCTCGAGGGAGGGACGACGCTTGAATCAGAATGTCGTCCAGGTAAGGTACTACTGCAATGCCCCTTGGTCTTAGCACAGCTAGAAGGGACCCTAGTACCTTTGTGAAAATCCTTGGAGCAGTGGCTAATCCGAAAGGAAGCGCCACGAACTGGTAATGTTTGTCCAGGAATGCAAACCTTAGGAACCGATGATGTTCCTTGTGGATAGGAATATGTAGATACGCATCCTTTAAATCCACCGTGGTCATGAATTGACCTTCCTGGATGGAAGGAAGGATAGTTCGAATGGTTTCCATCTTGAAAGATGGGACCTTGAGAAATTTGTTTAAGATCTTGAGATCTAGGATTGGTCTGAATGTTCCCTCTTTTTTGGGAACTATGAACAGATTGGAGTAGAACCCCATCCCTTGTTCTCTCAATGGAACAGGATGAATCACTCCCATTTTTAACAGGTCTTCTACGCAAAGTAAGAACGCCTGTCTTTTTATGTGGTCTGAAGACAACTGAGACCTGTGGAACCTTCCCCTTGGGGGAAGTCCCTTGAATTCCAGAAGATAACCCTGGGAGACTATTTCTAGCGCCCAAGGATCCAGAACATCTCTTGCCCAAGCCTGAGCGAAGAGAGAGAGTCTGCCCCCCACCAGATCCGGTCCCGGATCGGGGGCCGATATTTCATGCTGTCTTGGTAGCAGTGGCAGGTTTCTTTGCCTGCTTTCCCTTGTTCCAGCCTTGCATTGGTCTCCAAGCTGGCTTGGCCTGAGAAGTATTACCTTCTTGCTTAGAGGACGTAGCACCTTGGGCTGGTCCGTTTTTACGAAAGGGACGAAAATTAGGTCTATTTTTTGCCTTGAAAGGCCGATCCTGAGGAAGGGCATGGCCCTTACCCCCAGTGATATCAGAGATAATCTCTTTCAAGTCAGGACCAAACAGCGTTTTCCCCTTGAAAGGAATGTTTAGTAGCTTGTTCTTGGAAGACGCATCAGCCGACCAAGATTTCAACCAAAGCGCTCTGCGCGCCACAATAGCAAACCCAGAATTCTTAGCCAATTTGAGAGCATTGACTCTGTCCATAATCTCCTCATAAGGAGGCGAGTCACTATCGAGCACCTTAATCAGTTCATCAAACCAGAAATATGCGGCTGTAGTGACAGGGACAATGCATGAAATGGGTTGTAGAAGGTAAACCTGCTGAACAAACATCTTTTTAAGCAAACCTTCTAATTTTTTATCCATAGGATCTTTGAAAGCACAACTATCCTCTATGGGAATAGTGGTGCGTTTGTTTAAAGTAGAAACCGCTCCCTCGACCTTGGGGACTGACTGCCATAAGTCCTTTCTGGGGTCGACCATAGGAAACAATTTTTTAAATATGGGGGGAGGGACGAAAGGAATACCGGGCCTTTCCCATTCTTTATTAACAATGTCCGCCACCCGCTTGGGTATAGGAAAAGCTTCTGGGAGCCCCGGCACCTCTAGGAACTTGTCCATTTTACATAGTTTCTCTGGGATGACCAAATTTTCACAATCATCCAGAGTGGATAATACCTCCTTAAGCAAAATGCGGAGATGTTTCAATTTAAATTTAAAAGTAATCACATCAGATTCAGCCTGCTGAGAAATATTCCCTAAATCAGTAATTTCTCCCTCAGAC
The DNA here is from genome assembly GCF_027579735.1 of Bombina bombina. Classification (NCBI taxonomy): domain Eukaryota; kingdom Metazoa; phylum Chordata; class Amphibia; order Anura; family Bombinatoridae; genus Bombina; species Bombina bombina. Next base: position 456,088,660 of record NC_069502.1, read on the forward strand.
AAAACCTCCCTGGCCCCCTCAGATTGGGTTAGGGGCCCTTCAGAGATATTAATATCAGCGTCGTCATGCTCTTCAGTAACTAAAACAGAGCATCCACGCTTACGCTGAACAGGGTTCATTTTGGCTAAAATGTTTTTGACAGAATTATCCATTACAGCCGTTAATTGTTGCATAGTAAGGAGTATTGGCGCGCTAGATGTACTAGGGGCCTCCTGAGTGGGCAAGACTCGTGTAGACGAAGGAGGGAATGATGCAGTACCATGCTTACTCCCCTCACTTGAGGAATCATCTTGGGCATCATTGTCATTATCACATAAATCACATTTATTTAAATGAATAGGAATTCTGGCTTCCCCACATTCAGAACACAGTCTATCTGGTAGTTCAGACATGTTAAACAGGCATAAACTTGATAAGAAAGTACAAAAAACGTTTTGAAATAAAACCGTTACTGTCACTTTAAATTTTAAACTGAACACACTTTATTACTGCAATTGCGAAAAAACATGAAGGAATTGTTCAAAATTCACCAAACTTTCACCACAGTGTCTTAAAGCCTTGAAAATATTGCACACCAAATTTGGAAGCTTTAACCCTTAAAATAACGGAACCGGAGCCGTTTTAAGCTTTAACCCCTTTACAGTCCCTGGTATCTGCTTTGCTGAGACCCAACCAAACCCAAGGGGAATACGATACCAAATGATGCCTTCAGAAGTCTTTTATAAGTAACAGAGCTCCTCTCACATGCGACTGCATGCCATGCCTCTCAAAAACAAGTGCGCAACACCGGCGCGAAAATGAGACTCTGCCTATGCTTTGGGAAAGCCCCTAAAGAATAAGGTGTCTAAAACAGTGCCTGCCGATATTATTATATCAAAATACCCAGAATAAATGATTCCTCAAGGCTAAATAAGTGTTAATATCAATCGATTTAGCCCAAAAAATGTCTACAGTCTAAATAAGCCCTTGTGAAGCCCTTATTTACAATCGTAATAAACATGGCTTACCGGATCCCATAGGGAAAATGACAGCTTCCAGCATTACATCGTCTTGTTAGAATGTGTCATACCTCAAGCAGCAAAGACTGCAAACTGTTCCCCCAACTGAAGTTAATGCTCTCAACAGTCCTGTGTGGAACAGCCATGGATTTTAGTTACGGTTGCTAAAATCATTTTCCTCATACAAACAGAATTCTTCATCTCTTTTCTGTTTCTGAGTAAATAGTACGTACCAGCACTATTTGAAAATAACAAACTCTTGATTGAATAATGAAAAACTACAGTTAAACACTAAAAAACTCTAAGCCATCTCCGTGGAGATGTTGCCTGTACAACGGCAAAGAGAATGACTAGGGTAGGCGGAGCCTAGGAGGGATCATGTGACCAGCTTTGCTGGGCTCTTTGCCATTTCCTGTTGGGGAAGAGAATATCCCACAAGTAAGGATGACGCCGTGGACCGGACACACCTATGTTGGAGAAAGATGGTATCACCAATAAAATTATTAGCATGTTATAGAATAATAATAATGCTATAAAATTATGATCTGTTACTTGTTGCGCTAAAGCTTCTAACCAAAAAGTTGAAGCTGCAGCAACATCCGCTAAAAATATAGCAGGTCTAAGAAGATTACCTGAACATAAGTAAGCTTTTCTTAGAAAGGATTCAATTTTCCTATCTAAAGGATCCTTAAATGAAGTACTATCTGCCATAGGAATAGTAGTACATTAGCAGGAGTAGAGACAGCCCCATAACCTTAGGGATTTTTGTCCCAAAAAACTCTAATCTGTCAGATGGCACAGGATATAATTTGCTTAAACGTCTAGAAGGAGTAAATAAATTACCCAAATTATTCCATTCCCTGGAAATTACTTCAGAAATAGCATCAGGGAGATAAAACACCTCTGGAATAACTACCTTATTTAAACGTTTACATTTAGTATCAAGAGGACCAGAATCCTCTATTTCTAATGCAAATAACACTACTTTAAGTAAAGAACGAATAAATTCCATCTTGGACAAATACAAAGATTTATCAGCATCAAAATGATGATGTTCATTTAAAAATTCATCTGAAAAAAAGAGAAGTTTTAAAAGACTTTTATGTATACTAGAAGGAGAAATAACAGACATAGCCTTCTTAATGGATTTAAAATAAATAAAATCTCTTATGTTATCAGGAACACTCTGAAAATTAGATGTTGACGGAACAGCAACAGGTAATGTAACAGTACTAAAGGAAATTTTATCTGCATTAATAAGTTTGACATGACATGCAATACAAATAACAGCTGGAGAAACAGATACCAAAAGTTTATAGCAGACTTAGCTTGGTAGCTCCAGCACTGTGCAGTGATTTTCCTGTAGTAACTTCTGACTCAGTTGCAATGTGGAACATCTTGCAATATGTAAAAGAAAAAAAACAACATATAAAGCAAAATTGATCAAATTCCTTAAATGACAGTTTCAGGAATGGGAAAAAAAATGCCAGTGAACAAGCTTCTAGCAACCAGAAGCAATAAATAATGAGACTTAAATAATGTGGAGACAAAAATGACGCCCAAATTTTTTAGCGCCAAAAAAGACGCCCACATTATCTGGCGCCTAAATGCTTTTGGCGCCAAAAATGACGCCACATCCGGAACGCCGACATTTTTGGCGCAAAATAACGTCAAAGAATGACGCAACTTCCGGCGACACGTATGACGCCGGAAACGGAAATAGAATTTTTGCGCCAAAAAAGTCCGCGCCAAAAATGACGCAATAAAATGAAGCATTTTCAGCCCCCGCGAGCCTAACAGCCCACAGGGAAAAAGTCAAATTTTAAGGTAAAATATGTTAAATTAAAATGCATTATCCCAAATATGAAACTGACTGTCTGAAAAATAAGGAAAGTTGAACATTCTGAGTCAAGGCAAATAAATGTTTGAATACATATATTTAGAACTTTATAAACAAAGTGCCCAACCATAGCTAGGAGTGTCACAGAAAATAAGACTTACTTACCCCAGGACACTCATCTACATATAGCAGATAGCCAAACCAGTACTGAAACGAGAATCAGCAGAGGTAATGGTATATATAAGAGTATATCGTCGATCTGAAAAGGGAGGTAAGAGATGAATCTCTACGACCGATAACAGAGAACCTATGAAATAGACCCCGTAGAAGGAGATCACTGCATTCAAATAGGCAATACTCTCCTCACATCCCTCTGACATTCACTGCACGCTGAGAGGAAAACCGGGCTCCAACTTGCTGCGGAGCGCATATCAACGTAGAATCTAGCACAAACTTACTTCACCACCTCCATCGGAGGCAAAGTTTGTAAAACTGAATTGTGGGTGTGGTGAGGGGTGTATTTATAGGCATTTTAAGGTTTGGGAAACTTTGCCCCTCCTGGTAGGAATGTATATCCCATACGTCACTAGCTCATGGACTCTTGCTAATTACATGAAAGAAATAATGTGGAAGGACATGGCGGATACTGAACCACATTTAAACTGGCTAACGCATGCACAGATAACGCACTTTGTCTCTTCACACAAAAATAAGAAATCATTGCTAAGACATATGACTGACTTTGAAAAAAACTGCACTACAGGGCGTCCCTGCCCTCACTTAATTTCTGTTCTATATAAGAATCTCCAATTGCATGACACAGATCACCTCCCAACTTGCACAAAGGCTCAGGGAAGAGAGCTGGGCATAGAATTAACATCAAAAACCTGGAAAAGTATATTCATCAATAACAAAATTGCCTCCATATCGGCGCAGGAGACTAACCTTGGTCAAACAGAATTAAATAGGGTGGACCATGCGCAGGGCAAGGACCAAATTAAACGTAAGACTCAGACTGGACCGATGCTTCAGGGAATGCACAATCTCACAATTTTACTGGCCAAGGTAATTATAGGGAGACCCAAAAAAGAGGAATCGGACCTAGCATAAGTGAACCCTTACTTGCTACCCCCATAGAGCCGTATCTGTATCAACACCAATCTTAAGCTCGTATAGATAGGATACAGGTCCCAAAAGCGGCCCATGAAGTGGGGACATAAGTTAAGATTCCACAGACATGATTATACACTCCTATTTGTACAGCAGAGCGGATTAACTTAAATCTGTAATATGTTTTGTTTTAAAGCAATGTACATTATATTGATTTGATGTTTTGTTTTTTGTTTTATATTGTGTAATCACAAATATTTTAATAAAGCTTTTTGAAGAAACCCCCCCCCCACAAAAAAGGGTGGGTCTCATGGACTCTTGCCACTATGAAAGAAATTAATTTATCAGGTAAGTTCTTACATAAATTATGTTTCCTTTCATGTAAGTGGCAAGAGTCCATGAGCTAGTGACATATGGGATAAAATACCCAAGATGTGGAAGTCCACAAGTCACTAGAGAGGGAGGGATAAAATAAAAAGTTATTTCCGCTGAGAAATGAAATCCAAAAAAATAATTAAGTTTTCTTAAAAAATTTCAGAAAAACTCAAATCAAAGGCATTAGAATCAAACTGAGACAACTGCCTGAAGAACCTTTCTACCAAAGGCTGCTTCCGAAGAAGCAAACACATCAAAATGGTAAAATTTAGTAAAAGTATGCAAAGAAGACCAAGTTACTGCTTTGCAAATTTGATCAACTGAAGCTTCATTCTTTAGAGCCAAAGAAGTGGCAACTGATCTAGTAGAATGAGCTGTAATTCTCTGAGGCAGAGACTGCCCTGCCTCCAAATAAGCTTTGTGAATCAAAAATCTCAACCAAGAAGCCAGAGAAATAGCAGAAACTTTCTGACCTTTCCTGGAGCAAGAAAAAATAACAAATAGACTAGAAGTCTTTCTGAAATCTTTAGAAGCCTCAACATAATATTTCAAAGCTCTTACCACATCCGAAGAATGTAAACACTTTTCAAGAGTTTTCTTAGGATTAGGACACAAAGAAGGAAGAACAATTTACCTATTGATGTTGTTAGAATTCACAACTTTTGGAAAAAATTTAAATTAAGTCCGCAAAACAGCTTTATCTTGATGGAAAATCAGACATGGAGACTCACAAGAGAGCAGACAATTCAGAAACTCTTCTAGCAGAAGAGATAGCCAAAGGAAATAACACTTTCCAAGAAAGTAATTTAATGTCCAGATAATGCATAGGCTCAAAAGGAGGAGCCTGTAAAATCTTCAAAACCAAATTGAGACTCCAAGGAGGAGAAATAGATTTAATACCAGGTTTAAAATGAATCAAAGCCTGAACAAAAAAAGTGAATATCAGGAAGTTTAGCAATCTTTCTATGAAATAAGACAGAACGAGCAGAAATTTGTCCTTTCAAAGTATTTGCAGACAAACCCTTATCCAAACCATCCTGAAGAAACTGTAAAATCCTAGGAATTCTAAAAGAATGCCAAGAATAATCATGAGTTGAACACCATGAAATATAGGTTTTACAAATCCGATAATAAATCTTCCTTGAGACAGACTTATGAGCCTGTATCATATTGCTAAGAGTCAGAGAAACCTCTATGACTAAGTGTTCAATTTCCATGCTATCAAATTTAGAGATTTGAAATCATGATGGAAAAATGGTCCCAAAGAAAGAAGGTCTGGCCTTAAAGGCAGTGGCCAAGGCTGGCAACTGGACATCTCGACAAGGTCCGCATACCAAAACCTGAGAGGCCAAGCTGATGCTATCAGAAACACATAAGATCGTTCCGTTATGATCTTGGAGATCACTTTTGGTAGAAGAACCAGAGGCGGAAAAATGTAAGCAGGTTGGAAAAACCAAGGAACTGCTAGAGCATCCACCATCTCCGTCTGAGGATCCTTGGACCTGGAAAGGTATCTTGGAAGCTTCTTGCTCAGACGCAAGGCCATCAGATCTATTTCTGGAGGACCCCACATCTGTACCAATTAAAAAAACACATCTGGATGGAGAGACCACTCTCCCGGATGTAAAGTCTGACGACTGAGATAATCCACTTCCCAATTGTCTATATGAATCGCAGAAATTTGACAAGAGTTGGATTCCCCCAAAAATTATCAGAGATACTTCTTCCATTGCTGAAGGACTGCGAGTCCCCCCTTGATGATTGATATATGCCACTGTAATGACATTGTCTGTTTGAAATTGAATATAAAATTCTCTCTTCAATAGATGTCAGGCCTGAAGAGCTCTGAAAATAGCACAAGTTCTAAAATATCGATTGGTAACCTCGCCTCCTGAGGTTCCCAAACCCCTTATGCTATCAGAGACCCCCAGACAGCTCCCCAACCTGAAAGACTTGCATCTGTTGTGATCACAGTCCAGAAAGGACGAACAAAAGAGGCCCCTTGAACCATAAGGTGATGGTTTAAACACCAAGTTAGAGAGAGTGTTGAATGTTGGGATTTAAGTATATCAACTGTGATATCCGAGTATAATCCCTGCACCATTGGTGCAACATGCAAAGCTGTAGATGTCTCATATGAAAACGAGCAAAGGGGATCGCGTCCAATGCTGCAGTCATTAGACCTAAAACATTCTTCCACCTCTCTCCAACTCTTCTTCTCATATATTGTCGACGATTGGACCCAAAATCTTCAAACTTGAATTTATCACTCCATAATACCCTTTTCCACTGATCTTCATTCTAATATTTATGACCTTTAACATATCTTAAGCCTTTTCACCCTAAGGGAAGTGACACTTAACAGCTTTGCTCAGTTGCTCTTTGCCTTCTCCTGCTGGCCAGGAGTTGAATATCCCACTAGAAATTGGAATGAAGTCGTGGACTCTCCATGCCATAGGAAAGAAAAGTGGTTTCTTGATGGCTACACTTCCACAAATACCATTCCTTATGAAGCTTCTTCGGACTGTAGAAGGGTCAACTTGGCATCCTGATAAAGCTGCTCGATGTTGAGCCAGGTCCTTGCTGGCTCTCAAAGAAGAAACTTTGATAAACTTCTCATCAGATTTTGAATTTTTTTCTTGGCCTTCCAATCCTTTTTTGTCCTTGACCTCTTCTGATTCTTCAAATTTCTTATAACAGCTTGAATACCACATCTTGAGTATCCAGGTTGTTTGCTGACTTCCCTTTGAGAGTTACCGTGCAGATGAAAAAGTATGATTTTATGTCTGTCAAATTCCATGATCTTCGGCATTTTAAATGGAATGATGTGATTTAAATTTAGTCTTATTAGCAAGCTTCCAATTAATTAAACTCATACCACATGTGTATGTAATGCTCAAGCATGTCTTGCACAAACCTGGTGTAAACAAAACTTTTTTAAAGCAGTCATTTTGACATGAAATAGTAGGACAAATACAGGTGTTAGCAATGACATTAATTAGGGTTCCATTCCATTTAGGTTTACAAAAGCCAGGTTCCTGCTATTGCTCAAGTGTAAGGGGAGGTCACACTAAATACATGCCACTTTAGCCTAAAGCTGTTTTTTCTGTTTTTTAATACTGCATACAAATATCCTGTATTTTCAGGTTGTATTCTAATAAAGAGACTGAGAAATAATTATCTTTGGTCATTATACCATTGCTAAAACAGCAAATCTAATAGTGGCCTAAGACTATTGAACAGTACTGTATATATAAAAAACAAAAAAACAACCCTAAAAAGCATACTGGCAGACTGTCTGGCAGTACCTAAGATGGTGGGGATGAGTGTATGGGGGGTGGGGGGGAGAGAAAGCTGTATGGGAGGGAACTGGGGGTAGGAGGATAAGCTCTACACAACAGCTAAAATTAACCTTACAAGCTACTTGATTAACCCCTTCACTGTCGGGAATAATAATAGTATGTTGCGCAGCTGCAATTAGTCTTCTTATTACCAAGAACCAATGGAAAGCCATGCATGTCTGCTATTTATAAACAAAATGGGATCCCAGAGAAGCTTTTAAAATTATTTGTGTCATGAATGCACAAGTGGTATGTAAATAAATAATTTCAGTGAGAAAACCAAAGTTTGTGAAAAAGTGAATGCTTTTTTATATGATCACATTTGGCGGTAGCATGAAATATACCAAAATGGGCATAAATCAATACCTTGGGATGTCTACTTAAAAATATATATATAGTTTTAACAGGTGAATAAAAACATAAATTAGGACTTGCCAGATAATTTCCTTTCCTTAAATACAGGGAGAGTCCACAGCTGCATTCATTACTTGTGGGAATATAGAACTTGGCCACCAGGAGGAGGCAAAGACACCCCAGCCAAAGGCTTAAATACCTCCCCCCACTTCCCTCATCCCCCAGTCATTCTGCCGAGGGAACAAGGAACAGTAGGAGAAATATCAGGGTAAAAAAGGTGCCAGAAGAAAAAACAATTTAAAATTTAGGGCCGCCCACCGGAGAGCGCGGGCAGGAGCTGTGGACTCTCCCTGTATCGAAAGAAAGGAAATTATCTGGTAAGTCATAATTTATGTTTTCCTTCTACATAGAGGGAAAGTCCATAGCTGCATTCATTACTTGTGGGAAAATTATACCCAAGCTACAGAGGACACTGAATGCTAACGGAAGGGACAAATAAGAGGCGGCACAAACTGAGGGCACCACAGCCTGCAAGAAACCAACTCCCGAAGGCTTCCATAGAAGCAAAAATTCAAGGAAAAAAAGAATGTTAGGTTGAAAGGAGGACCAAGCATCTGTCCAACAGAACCATAGGAACTCATGTCAGAGACCCACAAAGATGTAACTGCACTCGAACTGAGACATAAACCTATGAGGAGGCTCGTGTCCCGCTGTCTCCTAAAGCCAGCTAAACACACACCACCACCAAGGAGGAGGAAGATAATCAGCTTCCAAACCTTGCACTCCCCAGAAATGAATAACCTAAAGGATATACGACCATCTAGGGAGAAAAAAACTCAGAAAACCCTATTAGCAGGAAGAACATATTGTAATAGTTGCAACACCTGATTATGAAACGTGGAACTAAACTACAAACTAAATAGGTCCTTGAATAAGATTCAACGACCACCTCTCGAACAGGTACAAAGGAGACCCGATTTAACTCCTGAAGAATAAATCCAACACCAAAGGAGCAGGAAAAATACTTGCTGGTCCCGCCGCAGGCAGTGCCTTAGCAAATAACTAAACCCTTGGAAAAACTACCTGTAAAAAAATACCAGAGAAAGGAACCACAGCTGGGTCCATCTGCAACCTTCCACTTGCCAGGCAGCTAGGCCAACCCAGATTATCTAGGCAGGCAACCCCTCAAACAAGAACTAGCTACACAAACCCTTCACCAGCTCATTTTAGAGGGGAAGAAGATACTCTAGGATCCAGAAGAAAGTCCGGACAAGCTAGGCCCTCGACACAAGAAGGGACACCTCCACGCCTAAATTAGGAAACTAGTACCAAAAACAAAAACTGAAGGGAAGACCGAAAAGAAAACTTTCTCTCGGGTAGGTCTCAGCGCACCCTGGCAAATCGCCCCGGAAGGCACAATAGGCCATGACCCGGTAGATCCCCACAACAAGGGAACTCTCATATAGCGAAGCCTACAAATCGTGATAACGCACTCACGTGTAATAAAAAGTACAACAGTCTCACAGACGCCCACTCCAAGGAGAAGCGAGCCATTCTCGAAAGAGAGAGACATGGCCGAAAAAAAGGTTACAAAAGACCTCCTTAGATTTTAAGAAAACTGCCACAGCAGGATTCAAAACTCCAAGCCTACAGCTTGCTAAACCGGAACCCATCTTGAGGCCACGAAGTCCTGTGGACCTCAGATGAGAACTCGATCTGCTTTCCTCAGATCCACAGTCGATATCCAATGAAAAAAACAGAACAAACGGACGATCGCAAGTAACATCCGTTCCGAAAGAGCACGCTCCGAGAAAGAGATGCCACCAGAGCCGTGGTGGACCTCCGGCCACCACCAATTCGAGACCCTCTCGTCTACACTGGAGGGACTCACTCAGTCACAAAGAATTTACTAAGAGGCCCCGACTGGTATGAAGCCAGCAAACCAGACATCAGTGCAAAATGCTCGACTGGGAAGAGAAACCCCCAAGAGAATTGGAAGGAAAATTCTGAGCCACAGATTCCAGAAACCACTCTCACCCTGCTGACAGGGAAAATATCAAGATAAAACTGCCCCAGTGTACAAGGATAAAGATCCTCCAACACTGGAAGATCAGAACCGAACACTGGAGAACGAATCCCCAATCGGTAACCAAAGGAAAGACTGCTCAGACAGAAACAAAAACCCCAATGCTATGTTAAAGACGCGGACTGGGCTGAATCTGTCACTCCCCCCACCATGCCAATGAAGGCCTGAAGGTGAATTAGAGGGCAGAAACCGATAAAGTATTCTAACTTTGCAGGAAGAAAAGCAAAGAGCCTTCCTGTCTGTAAGACCAAGCTGTGCCCAAGGAGCCAATCTGGTGTCAACACTAGACAATCAGGTCTAGGCCCACCTCTGAGGGTGGAATTAGCAGAAATCAATCCCAAAAAGGTCTACTAGTGGACTGGGAACCCCAGAACTGTCAAGACTCAGGAGCCACTGCAGCACCAAGAAACAGGTTAATGCCACAATAAACTTCAGATCCCAAAGAAAGCTTAGCATACAAAACGAGGTTGCAGAAGAAATAACGGTCCCTAGGACCCAGGCCTGCTTAAACAAGGAAGGAATAAATGGGTATCCAGCAACAGCAGCTGGATTCAAACCCTCAACCCTTGAGAAGCAAAGCCACAGAGATAACCAGGCTACACTGGACTGCTCTAGGCCAGAAATATATCATCATCCTAAATCCCAGTAAAAAGAACCATGTATTCACACTGACCAAAGAGATTTAAAAGCTCTGCCTAAAATCATCGGACCCATAAAGGACCGGAAAAGCCCCACCCCATTGGACCATACCAACAGTGTAAAGACACTGTGAAGGGTACCGGGACAAGACTCCAAACGTCACCTAGTCCAGAAAAGCCCAAAGGAAAGGCTCAACTATGTCCTATAGGACTCCCAGACCCCTATAATCCAGCATCAAGCGCCCATCCAAAAGAACCTAAGACAGGTTCTGCCTGTCCTCTGGTATAGACGGACCTGCTCTGCCTGGACCAGAAGAGCTCCTTCTCTAAAGTAGAAGGAAAGAACAGACCTAACTATTACCCAAAACATGTCCTGCCCGTCATCAAGGGTACAGCACGTCTGTCATAGAAAACATAACAAAAAGTATTCTTAAGTCCCAGCAGTGCTAGGAAACGGAGAATAACAAAACGGAAATAAGCTCAGAGGCTTAACTTTCATTCTAGAAAATTGAGGGAACATTACCCCGACCAGAGACCTAGAAGCTTCCATTGGAAAACTTCAACAATCTCTGACTATCAAAGACGATAGTAACAAAATCCCATGTGACAAAACATCCTTCTAAGATTTTCTATAACAACCCAGAGCACTAAAAAACAAAAAACTATCCGAAAAGGAATAGCAAAGCAAAGAAAAACAGGCAACCGCCCTGAAAAAGGAGAGTGAAAACAAAATACAGGTCCGGCCTGTAATACGACACAATCCCCCATAGAGCTTGGAACTGGTATTCTAAATAAAACATTAAACAAAAAAGGTAACACAAGATGACAAGGAATAGGATTCCCGTCCTTCCCTCGTCTAGTTAAGATCGTTATCAGATTTAGAGGACTGAGATGCAACTGACGGATCAGTATTAGGCACCTCTAACATTGGCAAAACCTCTCTCAGGAGTAAACGCAGGCGTGCCAATCTAAATGCTAAGCCCTCCGCAGTCGGAGGACCCAAGTCAGCAGACTCCAACCCAGGAGGATCTCCCTCTGAAGACTCAGAGGGAACGGCATCCCCAGAGTACTAATCGGATACAATTGTTATTTTACACGAGTGTCCATGGGCAGGGAAGCCTGGATTACCCCTTTGCTTAGGCGTAGCAGGGATAGGTAACATAGCTAAGGCCGTAGAGATGGCCATGCAGAACTGCATAGTAACCTCTAGTGTAAACAAACCCCTTACAGGCGAAGGAGGGTCGGAACCCAGGACAACTGCATATGTATGAACAGAATCTAGGGAACACACCTCACTGGACAAAAAGTCCTCAGAGGCAGATGGCTCAATGGTCTCTAACATCTCAACATTGGTTGATGAGAACATCCTATTGCGGCATACGGAACATAATTGAGAGGGCTGGAGTACCCGGGCCTCCTCACAATATACACAGGTATCAAAATCTGTATCGGGTGAATCTTCTAAAATAACAGAATCCTCCATAACACGTCTACATCAAATTATAGAAAATGAAAATCAACTGGCACCTTATACCCCCAATGGCTGGGGCACTCACCACCTCCTATGACCCAGACAGACAGAGAAGATGCTCCTCTCTGAAGACACCCGGTGAGGAATCGGAAGATTGCAAAAAAACGTGACCACTCCCAGTCACATGGTACTCATGCAGGACCTGTTCCTGCTAAGGAAAAAGCATGCCATCTTAATAAAAAAACATAATTTATGTAAGAACTTCTAAAAATAAATTCATTTCTTTCATATTGGCAAGAGTCCCTGAGCTAGTGACGTATGGGATATACATTCCTACCAGGAGGGGCAAAGTTTCCCAAGCCTCAAAATGCCTATAAATACACCCCCCACCACACCTACAATTCAGTTTAACGAATAGCCAAGAAGTGGGGTGATAAGAAAGGAGCGAAAGCATCAACAAGGAATTGGAATAATTGTGCTTTATACAAAATCATAACCACCACAAAAAGGATGGGCCTCATGGACTCTTGCCAATAAGAAAGAAATGAATTTATCAGGTAAGTTCTTACATAAATTATGTTTTCTTTCATGTAATTGGCAAGAGTCCATGAGCTAGTGACGTATGGGATAGCAAATACCCAAGATGTGGAACTCCACGCAAGAGTCACTAGAGAGGGAGGGATAAAAATAAAGACAGCCAATTCCGCTGAAAAAAAGAATCCACAACCCAAATCAAAAGTTTCAATCTTTATAATGAAAAAAACTGAAATTATAAGCAGAAGAATCAAACTGAAACAGCTGCATGAAGTACTTTTCTACCAAAAACTGCTTCGAAAGAAGAGAAAACATCAAAATGGTAGAATTTAGTAAAAGTATGCAAAGAAGACCAAGTTGCTGCTTTGCAAATCTGATCAACAGAAGCTTCATTCTTAAAAGCCCAGGAAGTAGAAACTGCCTAGTAGAATGATCTGTAATCCTGAGGCGGGGATTTACCCAACTCCAAATAAGCATGATGAATCAAAAGCTTTAACCAAGACGCCAAAGAAATGGCAGCAGCCTTCTGACCTTTCCTAGAACCAGAAAAGATAACAAATAGACTAGAAGTCTTTCTGAAATCTTTAGTAGCTTCAACATAATATTTCAAAGCTCTTACCACATCCAAAGAATGTAAAGATCTTTCTAAAGAATTCTTAGGATTAGGACACAACAAAGGAACAACAATTTCTCTACTAATGTTGTTGGAATTCACAACTTTAGGTAAAAATTTAAATGAAGTCCTGAAAACCGCCTTATCCTGATGAAAAATCAGAAAAGGAGACTCATAAGAAAGAGCAGATAATTCATAAACTCTTCTAGCAGAAGAGATGGCCAAAAGGAACAATACTTTCCAAGAAAGTAATTTAATGTCCAGAGAATGCATAGGCTCAAACGGAGGAGCCTGTAAAGCCCTCAAAACCAAATTAAGACTCCAAGGAGGAGAAATTCGCTTAATGACAGGCTTGATACGAACCAAGGCCTGAACAAAACAATGAATATCAGGAAGATTAGCAATTTTTCTGTGAAACACAACAGAAATAGCAGAGATTTGTCCTTTCAAGGAACTTACAGACAAACCCTTATCCAAACCATCCTGAAGAAACTGTAAAATTCTAGGAATTCTAAAAGAATGCCAAGAGAATTTATGAGAAGAACACCATGAAATGTAAGTCTTCCAAACTCGGTAATAAATCTTTCGAGACACAGATTTGCGAGCCTGCAACATAGTATTAATCACACCTCTATGACTAAGCACTAGGCGTTCAATCTCCATACCTTCAAATTTAATGATTTGAGATCCTGATGGAAAAATGGACCTTGAGACAGTAGGTCCGGCCTTAACGGAAGTGGCCAAGATTGGCAACTGGACATCCGAACAAGATCCGCATACCAAAACCTGTGTGGCCATGCTGGAGCCACCAGCAGTACAAATGAATGCTCCATTATGATTTTGGAAATCACTCTTGGAAGAAGAACTAGAGGCGGAAAGACATAAGCAGGTTGATAATTCCAAGGAAGTGACAACGCATCCACTGCTTCCGCCTGAGGATCCTTGGACCTGGACAGATACCTGGGAAGTTTCCTGTTTAGATGAGAAGCCATCAGATCTATTTCTGGAAGCCCCCACATCTGAACAATCTGAAGAAACACATCTGGGTGAAGAGACCATTCTCCCGGATGTAAAGTCTGGCGACTGAGATAATCCGCTTCCCAATTGTCTATACCTGGGATATGGACCGCAGAGATTAGACAGGAGCTGGATTCGGCCCATGTAAGTATCCGAGATACTTCTTTCATAGCTTGAGGACTGAGTCCCAGCTTGATGATTGACATACGCCACGGTTGTGACGTGTGTCTGAAAACAAATAAACGGTTCTCTCTTTAGAAGAGGCCAAAACTGAAGAGCTCTGAGAATTGCACGGTTCCAAAATATTGATTGGTAATCTCGCCTCTTGAGATTTCCAAACCCTCTGCGCTGTCAGAGATCCCCAGACAGCTCCCCAACCTGAAAGAACTGCATCTGTTGTAATCACAGACCAGGTTGGACGAACAAAAGAGGCCCCCTGAACTAAACGATGGTGATCTAACCACCAAGTCAGAGATAGTCGAATATTGGGATTTAAGGATATTAATTGTGATATCTTTGTATAATACCTGCACCATTGGCTCAGCATACAAAGCTGAAGCGGTCTCATGTGAAAACGAGCAAAGGGGATCACGGCCGATGCTGCAGTCATGAGACCTAAAACCTCCATGCACATAGCTACTGAAGGGAATGATTGAGACTGAAGGTTCCGACAAGCTGAAACCAATTTCAGACGTCTTTTGTCTGTTAGAGACAAAGTCATGGATACTGAATCTATTTGGAATCCTAAAAAACATAATTTATGCTTACCTGATAAATTCCTTTCTCCTGTAGTGTGGTCAGTCCACGGGTCATCATTACTTCTGGGATATTAACTCCTCCCCAACAGGAAGTGCAAGAGGATCACCCAGCAGAGCTGCTATATAGCTCCTCCCCTCTACGTCACACCCAGTCATTCGACCGAGAACCAACGAGAAAGGAGAAGCCAAAGGGTGCAGTGGTGACTGGAGTATAATTTAAAAAAAAAAATATTTAGACCTGCCATACAAACAGGGCGGGCCGTGGACTGACCACACTACAGGAGAAAGGAATTTATCAGGTAAGCATAAATTATGTTTTCTCCTGTTAAGTGTGGTCAGTCCACGGGTCATCATTACTTCTGGGATACCAATACCAAAGCTAAAGTACACGGATGACGGGAGGGACAGGCAGGCTCTTTATACGGAAGGAACCACTGCCTGAAGAACCTTTCTCCCAAAAACAGCCTCCGAAGAAGCAAAAGTGTCAAATTTGTAAAATTTGGAAAAAGTATGAAGAGAAGACCAAGTTGCAGCCTTACAAATCTGTTCAACAGAGGCCTCGTTCTTAAAGGCCCAAGTGGAAGCCACAGCTCTAGTGGAATGAGCTGTAATTCTTTCAGGAGGCTGCTGTCCAGCAGTCTCATAGGCTAAACGTATTATGCTACGAAGCCAAAAAGAGAGAGAGGTAGCAGAAGCTTTTTGACCTCTCCTCTGTCCAGAATAAACGACAAACAGGGAAGAAGTTTGGCGAAAATCTTTAGTTGCCTGTAAATAAAATTTCAGGGCACGGACTACATCTAGATTGTGCAGAAGTCGTTCCTTCTTTGAAGAAGGATTTGGACACAATGATGGCACAACAATCTCTTGATTGATATTCTTATTAGTGACAACCTTAGGTAAGAACCCAGGTTTAGTACGCAGAACTACCTTATCTGAATGAAAAATCAGATACGGAGAATCACAATGTAAGGCTGATAACTCAGAGACTCTACGAGCCGAGGAAATAGCCATTAAAAACAGAACTTTCCAAGATAACAGCTTGATATCAATGGAATGAAGGGGTTCAAACGGAACACCCTGTAAAACGTTAAGAACTAAATTTAAGCTCCAAGGTGGAGCAACAGTTTTAAACACAGGCTTAATCCTGGCCAAAGCCTGGCAAAAAGCCTGAACGTCTGGAACCTCTGACAGACGTTTGTGTAAAAGAATGGACAGAGCTGAAATCTGTCCCTTTAAGGAACTAGCGGATAAACCCTTTTCTAAACCTTCTTGTAGAAAAGACAATATCCTAGGAATCCTAACCTTACTCCATGAGTAACTTTTGGATGCGCACCAATATAAGTATTTACGCCATATTTTATGGTAAATCTTTCTGGTAACAGGCTTCCTAGCCTGTATTAAGGTATCAATTACTGGCTCAGAAAAAACACGTTTTGATAAAATCAAGTGTTCAATTTCCAAGCAGTCAGCTTCAGAGAAATTAGATTTTGATGCTTGAAGGGACCCTGAATCAGAAGGTCCTGTCTTAGAGGCAGAGACCAGGGTGGACAGGATGACATGTCCACTAGATCTGCATACCAAGTCCTGCGTGGCCACGCAGGCGCTATTAGAATCACTGATGCACTCTCCTGTTTGATTCTGGCAATCAATCGAGAAAGCATCGGGAAGGGTGGAAACACATAAGCCATCCCGAAGGTCCAAGGTGCTGTCAAGGCATCTATCAGGACCGCTCCCGGATCCCTGGATCTGGACCCATAACAAGGAAGCTTGGCGTTCTGTCGAGACGCCATGAGATCTCTGGTTTGCCCCAACGTCGAAGTATTTGGGCAAAGACCTCCGGATGAAGTTCCCACTCCCCCGGATGAAAAGTCTGACGACTTAGGAAATCCGCCTCCCAGTTCTCCACTCCCGGGATGTGGATTGCTGACAGGTGGCAAGAGTGAGACTCTGCCCAGCGAATTATCTTTGATACTTCCATCATCGCCAGGGAGCTTCTTGTCCCTCCTTGATGGTTGATGTAAGCTACAGTCGTGATGTTGTCCGACTGAAACCTGATGAACCCCCGAGTTGTTAACTGGGGCCAAGCCAGAAGGGCATTGAGAA
This sequence comes from Bombina bombina, assembly GCF_027579735.1. NCBI lineage: Eukaryota > Metazoa > Chordata > Amphibia > Anura > Bombinatoridae > Bombina > Bombina bombina. The sequence continues at coordinate 456,105,898 of NC_069502.1, forward strand.
CTGCTCTCAATTCCAGAATGTTTATTGGTAGGAGACTCTCCTCCTGAGTCCATGATCCCTGAGCTTTCAGAGAATTCCAGACAGCGCCCCAGCCTAGTAGGCTGGCGTCTGTTGTTACAATTGTCCAATCTGGCCTGCTGAATGGCATCCCCCTGGACAGATGTGGCCGAGAAAGCCACCATAGAAGAGAATTTCTTGTCTCTTGATCCAGATTCAGAGTAGGGGACAAATCTGAGTAATCCCCATTCCACTGACTTAGCATGCACAATTGCAGCGGTCTGAGATGTAGGCGTGCAAAGGGTACTATGTCCATTGCCGCTTCCATTAAGCCGATCACCTCCATGCATTGAGCCACTGACGGGTGTTGAATGGAATGAAGGACACGGCATGCATTTTGAAGCTTTGTTAACCTGTCTTCTGTCAGGTAGATCTTCATTTCTACAGAATCTATAAGAGTCCCTAAGAAGGGAACTCTTGTGAGTGGAAAGAGAGAACTCTTCTTTTCGTTCACCTTCCATCCATGCGACTTTAGAAATGCCAGTACTAACTCTGTATGAGACTTGGCAGTTTGAAAGCTTGAAGCTTGTATCAGAATGTCGTCTAGGTACGGAGCTACCGAAATTCCTCGCGGTCTTAGTACCGCCAGAAGAGCACCCAGAACCTTTGTGAAGATTCTTGGAGCCGTAGCCAATCCGAATGGAAGAGCTACAAACTGGTAATGCCTGTCTAGGAAGGCAAACCTTAGATACCGGTAATGATCTTTGTGAATCGGTATGTGAAGGTAAGCATCCTTTAAATCCACTGTGGTCATGTACTGACCCTTTTGGATCATGGGTAGGATTGTCCGAATAGTTTCCATTTTGAACGATGGAACTCTTAGGAATTTGTTTAGGATCTTTAAATCCAAGATTGGCCTGAAGGTTCCCTCTTTTTTGGGAACCACAAACAGATTTGAGTAAAACCCCTGTCCATGTTCCGACCGCGGAACCGGATGGATCACTCCCATTAGTAAAAGATCTTGTACACAGCGTAGAACCGTCTCTTTCTTTATTTGGCTTGTTGACAACCTTGACAGATGAAATCTCCCTTTTGGGGGAGAGGATTTGAAGTCCAGAAGGTATCCCTGAGATATGATCTCTAACGCCCAGGGCTCCTGGACATCTCTTGCCCAAGCCTGGGCGAAGAGAGAAAGTCTGCCCCCCACTAGATCCGTTCCCGGATCGGGGGCCCTCGATTCATGCTGTCTTAGGGGCAGCAGCAGGTTTTCTGGCCTGCTTGCCCTTGTTCCAGGACTGGTTAGGTCTCCAGCCTTGTCTGTAGCGAGCAACAGCTCCTTCCTGCTTTGGAGCAGAGGAAGTAGATGCTGCTCCTGCCTTGAAATTACGAAAGGAACGAAAATTAGACTGTCTAGCCTTAGGTTTGGCTCTGTCTTGAGGCAGGGCATGGCCTTTACCTCCTGTAATATCAGCGATAATCTCTTTCAAACCGGGCCCGAATAAGGTCTGCCCTTTGAAAGGTATCTTAAGTAATTTAGATTTAGAAGTAACGTCAGCTGACCAGGATTTTAGCCACAGTGCTCTGCGCGCCTGAATGGCGAATCCGGAATACTTAGCCGTAAGTTTTGTTAAATGTACTACGGCATCTGAAACAAATGAATTAGCTAGCTTAAGTGTTTTAAGCTTGCTTGAAATCTCATCTATAGTTATTGAGTCAAGAGTCTCTTCCAGGGACTCGGACCAAAAAGCGGCCGCGGCCGAGACAGACGCAACACATGCAAGGGGTTGCAATATAAAACCTTGTTGAACAAACATTTTCTTAAGGTAACCCTCTAATTTTTTATCCATTGGATCTGAAAAGGCACAGCTATCCTCCACCGGGATAGTGGTACGCTTAGCCAGAGTAGAAACCGCTCCCTCCACCTTAGGGACCGTCTGCCATAAGTCCCGTGTGGTGGCGTCTATTGGGAACATCTTTCTAAACACAGGAGGGGGGGAAAAGGGTACACCGGGCCTATCCCACTCCTTAGTAATTATCTCTGTAAGCCTCTTAGGTATAGGAAATACGTCAGTACTCGCCGGTACCGCATAGTATCTATCCAGCCTACATAATTTCTCTGGGATTGCAACGGTGTTACAATCATTCAGAGCTGCTAATACCTCCCCTAACAGTACACAGAGGTTTTCGAGTTTAAACTTAAAATTAGAAATGTCTGAATCCATTCTATAGGGATCAGAACCGTCACCTGCAGATTGAAGCTCTCCGTCATCATGTTCTGCATACTGTGACGCAGTATCAGACATGGCCCTATTATTAACAGCGCACTCTGTTCTCACCCCAGAGTGATCACGCTTACCTCTAAGTTCTGGTAATTTAGACAAAACTTCAGTCATAACATTAGCCATATCCTGTAATGTGATTTGTAATGGCCGCCCTGATGTACTCGGCGCTACAATATCACGCACCTCCCGAGCGGGAGATGCAGGTACTGACACGTGAGGCGAGTTAGTCGGCATAACTCTCCCCTCGTTGTTTGGTGAATGATGTTAAATTTGTACAGATTGACTTTTATTTAAAGTAGCATCAATGCAATTAGTACATAAATTTCTATTGGGCTCCACTTTGGCTTTAGCACATATAGCACAGAGATATTCCTCTGAGTCAGACATGTTTAACACACTAGCAATTAAACTAGCAACTTGGAAATACTTTTCAAAGCAATTTACAAATAATATGAAAACCGTACTGTGCCTTTAAGAAGCACAGAAAAAAAGTTATGACAGTTGAGTAATAATAAACCGGAGAAACTATAACATCAAATTCTTTCCGGTAAAACACAATTTTAGCAAAGGATTGCCCCCATTAGCAATGGATAACTAACCCTGAATAGCAGAAAAAAAGTACAGAATATATACGTTTTTTATCACAGTCAAAGCACAATCTCACAGGTCTGCTGTGAGTGATTACCTCCCTCAAACTAACTTTTGAAGACCCCTGAGCTCTGTAGAGACGAACCGGATCATGCAGGGAAGAAAACAGACTTGTGACTGAATTTTCTGATGCGTAGCAAAAGCGCCAAAATAGGCCCCTCCCCCTCACACACAACAGTGAGGGAGATCAGTAAACTGTCTTAAATTAAATAAAACGACCGCCAAGTGGAAAAAAACAGTGCCCAAACAATTTTTCACCCAGTACCTCAGATAATTAAACGATTTTAACATGCCAGCAAAAATGTTTAACATCAAATAAATTAAATGTCATTAGAAAGCCTGTTGCTAATCCCACTGCAAGTTAGGCTAAAGTCTTATTCATACAGTATTATCCCAGTGAAGTGCCATTCCCCAGAATACTGAAGTGTAAATATACATACATGACAGCCTGATACCAGTTGCTACTACTGCATTTAAGGCTGAACTTACATTATATCGGTATGGCAGTATTTTCTCAGTCAATTCCATTCTCAGAAAATAATATGCTGCTACATACCTCCTTGCAGGTTAACCTGCCCGCTGTCCCCTGATCTGAAGTTTACCTCACTCCTCAGATGGCCGAGAACAGCAAGATGATCTTAACTACTCCGGCTAAAATCATCCAAAAACTCAGGTAGATTCTTCTTCAAATTCTACCTGAGAAGGAACAACACACTCCGGTGCTGTTTTAAAATAACAAACTTTTGATTGAAGGTATAAAACTAAGTATAATCACCACAGTCCTCTCACACATCCTATCTATTAGTTGGGTGCAAGAGAATGACTGGGTGTGACGTAGAGGGGAGGAGCTATATAGCAGCTCTGCTGGGTGATCCTCTTGCACTTCCTGTTGGGGAGGAGTTAATATCCCAGAAGTAATGATGACCCGTGGACTGACCACACTTAACAGGAGAAAAGGTTACCCTTGTCTGAGGAATCAAGGAACTTTTTGGTAAATTGATCCTCCAACCATGTCTTTGAAGAAACAACACTAGTTGATTTGTGTGAGATTCTGCAGAATGTAAAGACTGAGCAATCACCAAGATATCGTCCAAATAAGGAAACACCGCAATACCCCGCTATCTGATTACAGAGAGTAGGGCACCGAGAACCTTTGAAAAGATCCTTGGAGCTGTTGCTAGCCCAAAAGGAAGAGCAACAAATCGGTAATGCTTGCCTAGAAAAGAGAATCTCAGGAACTGATAGTGATCTGGATGAATCAGAATAGGAAGATATGCATCCTGTAAGTCTATTGTGGACATATAATGCCCTTGCTGAACAAAAGGCAGAATAGTCCTTATAGTCACCATTTTGAATGTTGGTATTCTTACATAACTATTCAAAATTTTTAGATCCAGAACTGGTGTGAAAGAATTCTCCTTCTTTGGAACAATGAACAGATTTGAATAAAACCCCAGACCCCGTTCCGGAAAGCGAACTGGCACAATTACCCTGGATAACTCCAGGTCTGAAACACACTTCAGGAAAGCCTGAGCCTTTACTGGGTTCACTGGAATGCGTGAGAAAGAAACTTCTCACAGGCGGTCTTACCATGAAACCTATTCTGTACCCTTGAGAAACAATGTTCTGGATCCAATGATTTTGGATTGAATTGATCCAAACATCTTTGAAAAATCTTAGTCTGCCCCCTACCAGCTGCGCTGGAATGAGGGCCGCACCTTCATGTGGACTTTGGGACTGATTTTGATTTTCTAAAAGGCTTGGATTTATTCCAGACTGGAGAAGGCTTCCAATTGGAAACCGTTCCTTTAGGGTAAGGGTCAGGTTTCTGTTCCTTATTCTGACGAAAGGAGCGAAAACGGTTAGCAGCCCTAAATTTACCCTTAGATTTTTTATCCTGAGGCAAAAAGGCTCCCTTACCCCCAGTAACAGTTGAAATAATAGAATCCAACTGAGAACCAAATAATTTATTACCTTGGAAAGAAAGAGATAGCAACGTTGACTTAGAAGTCATATCTGCATTCCAAGTTTTAAGCCATAAAGCTCTTCTAGCTAAAATAGCTAAAGACATATACCTGACATCAATTCTAATGATATCAAAAATAGCATCACAAATGAAATTATTAGCATGTTGAATTAGTTTTACAATGCTATACACATTAGGATCTGGTACTTGTTGCGCTAAAGTTTCCAACCAAAAAGTTGAAGCCGCAGTAACATCAGCCAAAGAAATAGCAGGCCTAAGAAGATGACCTGAACATAAATAAGCTTTCCTTAGATGAGATTCAAGCTTCCTATCTAAAGGATCTTTAAAAGAAGTACTATCTGCCGTAGGAATAGTAGTACGCTTTGCAAGAGTAGAGATAGCCCCACCAACTTTGGGGATCTTTTCCCAAAACTCCAATCTATCAGTCGGCAAAGGGTACAGTTTCTTAAACCTTGAAGAAGGATTAAAAGAAGTACCCAGGGAGAGAGACCGGAAGGGGAGGAGCTAGCAGCATGCTGAACGCTAGCACCAAGCTCTAACTTGAAGGGCAAGTTACATCTCCCGTCTGCGTTTATCCTTGGCCAGTGAGGTATCACCCTGACCTGGATGCTTTTACAGCAGAGACCGGTATCCCTTATGCAGATTGACTCTGGAGCTGAGTCGCTACGCTAAGGCGTTCTGAAACGGATCTACTCCATTCTGAATACCAGACAAATCCTATTCAACTACAGTCTGAAGTGGAGCTGAGAAAGGGCTGCGGTAGCTCAGGGTGGCGATCACGGAGGTGTCCGGGATTGGCGCTCTTTCAACTTACCGCGGCTGGAGAAGCTCCCGCTTAGAAGACCTACAGTCTGTCCCTGCCGTTCCACGACACAGGAAGTGTGCACTCCAGACCCGGAACCGCCAAACAACGACGGATCTGTTTGCTTGACTGAGCGAGGCTCGGAGCTGTGCCGGACTTGGGGGTAGGAGTAACGCTGTCCCTGGCTGGTAAGGCTGTTTATTCCTCCATAATTTGGGATTGACTGTTGTTACCCCACTGCATAAAGGAATCTATGATAACTTTGGTCTAATAATTGGTGGCACCTAAGGAAAGGGCAAGGTCCGAAGTCTACCCTAGACTTGTATATTACATGTGGGTCTGATATTGCCCTTATCCAAATATAACTCTGACACCCTATTAAAAGAAGTTGGGGAGAATCTAAGAGACATCTGCATTTGTATTCTGATCAACCTGAGAGACATTATGGGCAACCCAGGACTTTTTTCTTGAACAAATACTAAACTACCTAAAAGTTTGATTAGAGTACTGACAAACATATGGATGTAGTTTTTGCTATTTAGCCCTTACTATGTTATTGTCATATACATCTGGGTAAAAAGGGCTATAGAATCTTAACACTGACAGCTTGGTCTCCCAAATCACCCAAACCTTACAAGGGGAATTAAACCTAAGTTCACCCCCTAGAGGGGCCATTAAAGTTTACTGTTACCTATACTGGGTCAGAAAAAACCTCTGTTACCTAAACGTGTGGGAGTCCCCTCTTTTCTGCTTAGTCTGCTTAGATGTTTTTTTTTTCTTCTTTTTTTTATCTCAGATAATAAATTTAAAGTTTAAGTAGAAGAGGAAAGATTGAACAAGGGTTAAGATCACAGAAGGTTAAAGCAAGAGCTTTTAGTTTAAAACTCTAACTTTATTTCCCAGGTGGAAGCCGATAAAGCTATCTGTATTTAGCGGGCTTTTTTTCTTTTTTTTCCCCCGATTCAAAAGTTAACAACCTGAGATCACTGTATCATTGTTTAGGTGGCGTGTGTATGTAAAATTTTGTTTTTTTTTGTGTTTATTCACTTTGTTCTAGTTTGAATTTAGGCTCAATATATTGCATACAGTGTTTTGTTTTTCACTATATATTGTGTTCAAGTCCTATGTGGACTATTTGATACATTTTAATTTTGCTACACGTATTAAGCTCCAATCCAGCAATATAGAAAGCTGGTCCTCTCACCTTATTTTTTTTTCTTTTTCTTGCTGTGTCTATTTACACAACCTTACTCTGAGGCATCATTTATGGCCTCGCATTAATCACTTTTAACTTGGCTGATCTAAACACAGAATAGCAGTGAACGGACAATTTTCTTTCTTTCATAACATTCACCAAGGGGTTTGCACTTCTCACTTTTTCACTCTTTCATTAACTACATGGAAAGATATATCTCACATTCTAGACTTTCATCACCCAACATGCCACCTAAAACAAAGGATAAAAAGCTCAAACCTAATGAGAATAGCCAAGAATTACAGATTCACAATGAATCTGGTGCGAGCATTTCAGATAACACCATTTTAATACAACAGATCTCAGAGCTTATTATGCCACAATTTGAAGCTCTAAAACAAGAAATGGCATCAGTTACTAATGAAATAAAACAATTCTCGTCTCGTATGAATGAGATAGAATCTCGAATTTCAGAGGTTGAAGATAGAACAGTAACACAAGAGCAGAAGAGTAATACACACGAAGATAAACTTTCTCAGCTCCAAGCCAAAATAGAAGAGTTGGAGGATAGGTCCAGACGCAACAACCTAAGGGTTGTTGGGTTGCCAGAAATTCCTGAGTTTCAGGATCTGATAAGCTTTGCAGCTATCCAGCTCCCGAAATTAGTAGGGAGCAACATTGAAAACATAAGAATACCAATAGAGAGAGCGCATAGACTAGGAACACCTAGAAGAAATCCAGATGGACATACAAGACCTAGAGTAGTAATCATTAAATTCCTTAACTTCCAAGACAAATTTCACATTCTCAGACTCCATCGGAAAAATAATAATATTACTATAGGATCAAATAGAATTCTTCTTTTCCAAGACTTCTCAATGGAGACCCAAAACAAGCGAAGGGAAATGGCCCCATTTTGCTCTCAATTAATAAAAGCCAATTTTAAGGCTAGACTTGTATACCCGGCAAAGGTAATTTTGGATAAAGATGGCGAATCTCACAGCTTTACTAAGCTTGAGGAGATAAAGACATATTGCCACAGTTTAGGCCTTTAACAACATACACAATAGTTGGCAAAATAGCCTCAAAAACAATCTCAAAAAAAAAAAAATTATTATTTTGTCTTTGATACTGGGAACTAAGATAGATAACAAAGTCCCATTTGACTCCCTGAAAAGGATTAAAGAAACACATGATCTGTTGAGAGGGAAAGGTAGAGGAGTGGGAATATGTGGTGAGGGGTCGGGAGGCCCGTTTTTTAGCAGTTATAAATATTCATTTTTTTTTTTTTTTTTTTTTTTTTTTTTTCTTCTCCTCCTCCCATGAAGGTTGGATTACCCCATGTTTTAATTTTTCCTTGGTTTGAATGGTTAAGTTAAAATTTCTCTCCTGGAATACTGGTGGGATATCATGCCCAAGTAAAAGGAAACAGATAATTAGACACCTTGGTCTTCAAAAACCAGATGTAGCACTTATACAGGAGACCCATCTTAAACCTAAAGAAGCCGCTAAACTCAAAAGTAAGTGGGTGGGGGAGGTAGTGTTTACCCCATATGATAAAGCTAAAAGAGGACTGGCTATCTTGATTAGCAAGCAGCTGAGCTATAATATAATTACAGTGGATAACAACCTCAATGGGAGATATCAAATTCTTGAGATTGAAATCAATGGTTTTAACTTTGTACTTTGTAATATCTATGGACCAAACCGGATAGATAAAAAAATTCTGGGAAGATATTAGTTTGAAACTATTTCTTTACGCAGGGAAAAACTTAGTGGTAGCTGGCGATTTCAATATGGCCTATTCATATGTTCTAGATAGGTCAAGATCCAGGTACGCACCCAGGAAAGCTAGGGAAACAGATATTCTCCAAAAATTTTGTAAGAAATTAGCACTACAAGATGTATGGCGGGCACACAATCCGGACCGCCGGGAATACACATGCGTTTCCCGCGCGTATTCTTCTTTTTCTAGAATTGATTACTTCTTAATAGCTAAACATATGTTGAAGATGAAGGTACGCGCAGACATTTGTGACATTGTGATCTCGGACCACGCAGTGATTACATTGGAGATAGGTTTGAGCGATAGAACCCCTTCAGGGAATCATAGAGTACATTTCCCCCAACATCTTTTTAACAATCTCCACTTCAAAAAATGGATCCAAAATAGATGGTTTCAATTTAAAGCAGATAATAAGGAACATCTAAACAAACCAGAAATTTTCTGGGAAACGGCCAAAGCAGTTTTTAGAGGGGAAATTAAGGCCTACATGGCAAAAATGCGGGTTATTTGGGGGAAAAGAGAGGAGCAGCTCTCAAATACCCTAGCTAATAACTATAGGAGATATCTTAATAACCCTTCGGTCGAACGATGGCAAATCTACAAGGACAGTAAGTCAGTATATGACACATTCTTAAAACAACACTCGGTTTCAGAAGAAACCAAACTGAAGGCCCTCTATTCAGGAGCACAAGGGGTCTCAGCTAAATATTTAGCTAGAATTGTTAAGATTAGGAAGCAGAAAAATTATATTCCAGTAGTCAAATTTCGAGATATTAGAGTAACAGACCCCCTAGAAATAAGAGAGGCTTTTTTTCAGACATATCAAGAATTATATGCAGCTAAGCAGATCAATCTCTCTTCGAAGCAACAGTTTTGGCAAGGGGTGACTTTACCCCAAATCGAGACAGAAGATCTACGTAGGCTTAACGAACCGATTTCAGTACAAGAAGTTGTCAATGCGATAAAAAGATTAAAACTGGGGAAAGCACCTGGACCAGACTCCTTGCCCGCAGAGTTTTATAAGCTCCTGCTTGAACAGATTCCAACAGTTCTAGTTAATTTATTTAATGAATACTTTATTGGGAGCAAGTCCCAATCCCCCATATTCGCAGCATCTAACGTAGTTCTGATACCCAAGAAAGGCAAAGACTTGGAACTCCCTCTATCATATAGGCCTATCTCACTTTTGAATCAGGACTATAAAATTCTTACATATATTCTGGCTAGTAGATTGAAAGTCCCTCTAGAATATATGGTGCATCCTGACCAAACCGGGTTCATGATGGCTAGAAATCCGGTCAAAAATTTAAGGAAAGTCCAGTTGGTCCTCGATTATTATTGGAACAATTTTGAAAGACAGAGACACTCTCCCAAGCCAGATCTTGCACTTCTCACAATCGACGCTGAGAAAGCGTTTGATTCCATTATTTGGGACCATCTTCTCACGGCATTGGGTAAATTTGGTATATCAGGCGCTTTCCATCAATTCATCAGGCAGCTATACGATAAGCCATCTTCCTCAATTATAGTTAATGGAGAAGCTACCGAGAAGATAACGTTGGGTCGTGGTACCCGGCAAGGGTGTCCCTTGTCGCCCTTTCTTTTTAATTTATCTCTTGAACCACTAGCAATTTACCTAAGGCAAGAATTGCAGGGCATTCAGTTAGGAAGGCATAAGTTAGTTCTATCTCTTTTTGCTGACGACCTTCTATTATTTCTTAGTAATACGGCAACGTCTATCCCGCGATTATTAAATATTTGCAATTTGTTTAGTTCATTTTCAGGGTACAAAATAAACTATGCAAAATCAGAAATTCTATGGATACGTAAACCTACAAGTCTAAACAACTTTCCTTTTACAGAATCCACTCAGATTTCCTATTTAGGAATTAAGCTCACTAGGGATCCTAATCTCTGGTATGGGCTTAATTTCAAACAATGCATCAAGGCCCTAGCTATCAAACTACAGAGTTGGAGTAACCTCCCACTCTCACTTACAGCACGAATTATGCTGATTAAAGTGGTACTATTTCCCAAACTCTTGTATTTTTTGCAAAATCTCCCACTGCTCTTATACAAGAAAGACCTGATCTTCCTCAACCAGTCTTTCAATCAATTTATTTGGCAACGTAAGAAACCTCGGATGTCCTTACTTAAGTTAACCCTACCAAAAGCTTTTGGAGGGATGGCCTGTCCCAATCTGAAGTTTTATAACTATGCAGCAGTAGCTAAGTTCGCTCTAGATTGGATCACTGAAAAGAATCTCGTCTCATTTTATGAGATGGAATCTTGCCTAATAAAACCCTTTACACTAAAGGCTATCATACATCATACAGCTAGCAAATTACCTGACAAAATTAATCAGTTAATTACCTTTAAATTTATTATACAGGCTTGGCAGAATATTTGTAAGGAGTTGGCAATAGAATATCGGAAATCAGAAGTTCTACCAATTTTAGGCAATCCAAGTTTTCCAGCGGCCTTGATTCCTTCGACATTTGGGGCTTGGGCGGAAAGAGGAGTGATTTATGTATCACAGCTATGCGAAAATGATAATTTCAGGCTCCGGTCGTTTGAAAGTATCTCTCAACAGTTTGGACTCCCAAGGTCAAACTTTTACGCATATTTGCAACTCAGGCATTGGCTTGAGGAATTGAGACAAGAAACAGGTCCTGAGATAAACAACAGCGAGGTTAAGCAAGCCATAACACATTATCGTGAGGGGGTGAACACTATCTCCCAATTCTATGATATGATTATGAAGTCTTTGGGTATTAAGAATATCGAGGCTCTGACGAATAAGTGGCTCGAAGCAAATCTGAGGGTAGAGAGTGAGACCTTAAAGCAAAGTATTAAACTTGTTACTGGAGCCACATGTATGAGTGCATGGAAAGAATCGCATTTGAAAATATTAAATAGGGTTTATCTCACGCCAGCTAGGCTGGCAAAATGGAGTCAGGCTAAAAGTAATTTGATAAAGGCCTATCGGGCTGAAACGCGTAGATTTGCTCGTCTGCACATAACTTCTACTCTGATTCAAGTGGTTACAGTAGGTACGGTGCAATATCCCTCTCACAATACACAGAGGCTGATATATGCTTAATCAACCGGCCCATGATCTGCCTACCGCTTATGTCCACCTTATGATTACCGCAATACATCTGGGGTTTGAAGCACACTCCCGACTCTGATACTGTAAGGGTAATAGGACTCGTTTGGTACAGCTGTCAAACAAAGCATCAGAAACCAGCTAATACCTTGGGTCCCAGGACCTACCCTTACATCTGCCACTGTGGCCATTACCCTAGGACGCTACAGGATCACTCACAGCAAGCACTGAAGGATTACAATTACCAGCGTGCTCTCTACATTAATACTTGCTCTACTTACACCAGGAGAATCACTCTGCACAAAGTCACGGGACTTAATAAAAACAACGGACAACTCCACACATAGCAGAGACGGTAATTTAATGTGCCCTATATGAGAACATTTGTGAATTATCCAATACGGACACATTTGAAGTTTAGGCTGCCAAAATACTTAGCAAGCTAACTTTTTTTCTCTTGCCATTTTTATCTTTTGCCAATATTACTTGAAATCAACACCCATTGTTTATGTATTTTATGTTTATGTCCTTTTATTATACTGTTTTAATCAGTGCCGGCACTATTGTTATATGATTATACGATTATATGATTATACGATTATTGTATAATAAATTTTTAAAGATTCACATAGTTATTATCTTTTTTAGACATATATTTTTTATACATCACCATATTAGTATAGATATACCATATACAAATTGAGCTCTGTGCTTTCATTAGCGCTACCCTGCACCTCTTTTCCATGTTTTCTCACATTAGCGTTTTGGAGATTCGCTAATGTTCTGGGTCAGCTACAGAGCCTGAGAGTGTTAGTATCTTTCACATTTACTTTTGCAGTTTAAAAGTAATTGCCCTAAGTGTTCCAAGGAAAAGGCAGACTTAACATATTGTTTCTGGGATTGCCCGAAAATAACTCAATTCTGGCAGAAGATTAATTTTTGGGCTAACAAGACAATGGGGGTAAAGTTTAAGCTGACTCTAAATCAGATATTCTTCCTATGTAACTATACTGTGGCTGTTCCCAACAACAGATTCATTAATTTGCTCATATTGACAGGTCGGAATTTAATATTGAAATATTGGAGAAACCACAATCCCCCTAAATTTACAGACTTCCTGAAAGAAACACAACATCAAATGGTGATGGAACAATGTAACTTAAGAGCTACCAATCCGAAACAGATTATTAGATTCTATAACAAATGGAAGAACTATATTCTTGCTCTCCCTGTTGAGATGCAGAGACAGGCGGTCCTCCAACATCAATCATCTATTTGGGTACAACAGCAAATAGACCGTGGTATATTTCCTAGATCGTGGTTTAGGAACAAATAAGGGGAGTCGTCCTCCCCAACTCCTTCTATTAGTCTTTTTTTTTTTTTTTTTTTTCTCTCTCTTCCGGCCCCCCTCGCTTCCCACAAGTCGCCACCCAGATATCAGATCGGATTTTAATTTCAACTTTTCTATCCTTTAAGTTAGCGAACTCACCACACAATTTCTGGAGAAGAAAGAGACAAGGGGGTATATTAAGATAAGCAGAATCAAGAAAGGTGAGAAGAAAGGGAAAGGAAAAATTTCATGTATGCTAGAGTACCAATGGAGATCAGGTTTCTTATCTATTTTACTTTTACCTACTTTTTGGTGGCTGTTTCCTGTTGATCCTTTTTCTTTTTCTTTTTGTTTCGTCTTTTCTTTTTTTTAAAAATACATATCCATTTTTTGTTGGTAGCATAGGATATGTATACTTGAGTTTGTATAGAAGACTCGAAGTAACCAATTAATGTAACAAATTGCTAAGTAATTGCTGGTATTGTGCATTCTTGGTAGCTGTATGTTTTTCGATGAAAGAAGAACAAAAAGGAAGGGAAAAGAAGAGAGAGAAAAAAGGGACAATATCTCACGAACTCTAGACATATTGTTTAGCTAAAGCTATGTGTACATACTTAGATTTTGACCAAAAAATATGGAAACCATATATGTTCACTGTTTATTGTTATTAGTTTTGTTTATTGTAAAAGAAAAAAAAAAATCTTCTTTTCTGGAAATGGATGGTCCAGACTGTAAGGGACTTTACTTTCTTACTGGAGGGTGAAGCCCTAAAACCAGCATTCTTTTGAATTCTCATATGGACTCAAGACTTATATGCTGCAAATGGACTTTATATCCCTTATGTGAACAATAACCATGTTTCCAGATATGTTACTGTTTATTTCATTTCTGATTTATGTATGTTACAAACTGTAATAAAAAAAAAAAAAAAAGAAGTACCCAGACTATTCCATTCCCTAGAAATTACATCTGAAATAGCATCAGGAACTGGAAAAACCTCTGGAATAACTACATGAGGTTTAAAAAACTAATTTAAACGTTTACTGGTTTTAATATCAAGAGGACTAGTCTCCTCCATATCTAATGAAATCAACACCTCTTTTAATAAAGAACTAATATACTCAATTTTGAATAAATATGAAGTTTTGTCAGTGTCAATATCTGAGGCAGAATCTTCTCAACCAGATAGATCCTCATCAGAGATAGATAAATCATAAAAATTCATCGAATTTATGAGAAGTTTTAAAAGACCTTTTACGTTTAATAGAAGGTGGTATAACAGACAGGGACTTCTGAATAGAATTAGAAACAAATTCTCTCACATTAACAGGAATATCCTGAACATTAGATGTTGAAGGAACAACAGGTAATGGATTACTACTAATGGAAATATTGTCTGCTTTTGAAAGTTTATCATGACAACTAACACAAACTACAGAACAGTTACCACAAGTTTACAACAAATGCACTTAGCTTTGGTAGAACCGACATCAGGATTCAAGTAGTAGATTCTGAAACAGGGTCAGCTTGAGACATCTTGCAATATGTAATAGAAAAAAACAACATATAAAGCAAAATTATCAATTTCCTTATATGACAGTTTCAGGAATGGGAAAAAATGCAAACAAAATAAGCCTCTGGAAACCAGAAGCAAAAAGAAATAATGACTTAAATAATGTCAAAAAAATCTGGCGCCACATATGACGCCCAAACTGACAAATACTTTTTGGCGCCAAAAACGTCTGAAACAAACACGAGAGTCATAGATGACGCAACTACGTGAAAACTCTTGGCGCCAACTACGACGCCGGAAATGATGTCATAACGTCAACAAACATAATTCTCGCGCCAAAAATGACGCAATAAATTATAGCATTTTGCGCTCCCGCGAGCCTAACTGCCAGCTATTTAGAAAGAAAGTAAATTTGAAAAAATTTTCAGGTAAGAAATAATTTTTTCATATGCATTTCCCAAAAATGAAACAGACAGTCTGTAAGAAGGAAATATACTAATTAACCTGAATCATGGCAAATATAAGTATAAAACATATATTTAGAACTTTACATATAAAGTGCCAAACTATAGCTGAGGGTGTCTTAAATAAAAGGAAAACATACTTACCAAAAGACACTCATCTACATAAAGTAGATAGCCAAACCTGTACTGAAACGAGAATCAGTAGAGGTAATGGTATATAAGAGTATATCGTCGATCTGAAAAGGGAGGTAGGAGATGAATCTCTACGACCGATAACAGAGAACCTATGAAATAGATCCCCGTTAGGATGACCATTGCATTCAATAGGTAATAATCCCTTCACATCCCTCTGTCATTCACTGCACTCTGAGAGGAACCGGGCTTCAGCATGCTGAGAAGCGCATATCAACGTAGAAATCTAGCACAAACTTACTTCACCACCTCCATAGGAGGCAAAGTTTGTAAAACTGAATTGTGGGTGTGGTGGGGGGTGTATTTATAGGCATTTTGAGGTTTGGGAAACTTTGCCCCTCCTGGTAGGAATGTATATCCCATACGTCACTAGCTCATGGACTCTTGCCAATTACATGAAAGAAAGAAACTGTGCAGCTCTCCAATGAAAAAAACCTGTATGTTCCGTATCAGCCTAGGAGCCCAAACTTTCTTGCACATGAGCAGTCAAATCACATAACAATATACAATGAAAAAGTCCCACTGTTCAATAATCCCCCTCAGGAGATATTAACCCTTGATTCCATAAAGATAAAGGAGTCCCACTGTGACCCTGTCTTCTATCGTTAACAAGAGAATAAAGTAATGAAAACAATCTTACCGGAATCTATGCCGTGGAACAGTGACACGGTCCTTTAAGCTTGACAGATTGTAGCAGCACCTCTGACATAGGCTTGAGTAAAGAAAGCAGGCAGCAAAACTCGTCAACGCTGATTGCTTAAGGAGCTGTTAATATGAGTCTGGATGGGTTCGCAGAAAGACTCTCCCTGCATCTCCAGACTATAACTTTCGTCAATGCTCTCACTGAGAGACTGACAAGACTATCTAAAACTCCAGTTCCATCTCGAAGAGTACTACCCTCCATAAGGAACTACTCCAAAAACTTCTCTGCCAACCTCCTGTGATGAAAGGCAAAGAATGACTGGGGGATGGAGGAAGTGGGGGAGGTATTTAAGCCTTTGGCTGGGGTGTCTTTGCCTCCTCCTCTATGCTAACAATTCTCCAGTATTTTGGGCAAACATTTTTTTACCTTTCTCAAAAAAGGTCAAAGTACATTCCAGCGATCTCCCCAAAATCTATGTATTATTAACACCACTCAGCTGATTTTATTCCTCACCTGATTCAAATTTAAGTCAATATTGAGCTAAAATTAAAATCATTCAAAGTTTGTTGCCCAAATTATCATTTAAACTATTCTTGTTAAATTATGCAATAAATGTGTTTTGGCAAGCTTTTATAAATAACAGAAAATGTTATAATATTTTAAAGTATTTATACTGCCCCCATCCAGCTAATTCCACCAGGCTGGCAAAATTTCGAAAGAGTTCCAAAAACGTACTTTTCTACATACTAGACAGAGGAAATGAGGACATAATATAAGCAATACTTGATAGACTTTTCAAGGTGTGTGTCCATGGAATGCAAAACAATACAAATTTACTAATAAAATGACAGCTTTACAGGGAATTACATTTTTGTTTTGTATGCAGTTATTTATATATAATCTTAACTCTTTTCCCTGACAAAAGGATCTGCAAACGTTTGCTTTTATAGTTAAATTATTTATGCTATTCTAGAATGTGCATAGAAAAGGAAAACTCACCATGTGTTAAAGCCAAGAGGTCTCCGTTCATAATCAGGGAGGTCTGGTGCACTCTTGCAGGCTTCAATATTTAAGTATTTGAATATGTGAAATTTACCTTTGATGCAAATCTGTGAAAACAATGGACATTTATATCTGTTCAAAGTGACAGTAATGCTTTCAACACATTGTTAATCAGAAAGAAAAAAAAAAAAAAAATTATGCTTACCTGATAAATTTATTTCTCTTGTGGTGTATCCAGTCCACGGATTCATCCATTACTTGTGGGATATTCTCCTTGCCAAAAGGAAGCTGCAAGAGGATCACCCACAGCATAGCTGTCTATATAGCTCCTCCCCTAACTGCCACCTCCCAGTCATTCGACCGAAGACAAGCAAGAGAAAGGAGAAACTATAGGGTGCAGTGGTGACTGTAGTTTAAAAATTTTAAAAACACCTGCCTTAAAATGACAGGGCGGGCCGTGGACTGGATACACCACAAGAAAAATAAATTTATCAGGCAAGCATAAATTTTGTTTTCTCTTGTAAGGTGTATCCAGTCCACGGATTCATCCATTACTTGTGGGATACCAATACCAAAGCTATAGGACACGGATGAAGGGAGGGACAAGGCAGGAACTTAAACGGAAGGCACCATTGCCTGTAAGACCTTTCTCCCAAAAATAGCCTCCGAAGAAGCAAAAGTATCAAATTTGTAGAATTTAGAAAAAGTATGAAGCGAAGACCAAGTCGCCGCCTTACAAATCTGTTCAACAGAAGCCTCATTTTTAAAAGCCCATGTGGAAGCCACTGCTCTAGTGGAATGAGCTGTAATTCTTACAGGAGGCTGCTGGCCAGCAGTCTCATAAGCTAAGCGGATTATACTTCTTAACCAAAAGGAAAGAGAAGTTGCAGAAGCCTTTTGGCCTCTCCTCTGTCCAGAGTAGACAACAAACAATGCAGATGTTTGACGAAAATCTTTAGTAGCATATTAATAAAACTTTAAAGCACCGAACCACTTCAAGATTGTGTAACAGACGTTCCTTCTTTGAAGAAAGATTAGGACACAATGACGGAACAACAATCTCCTGATTGATATTCTTATTAGATACCACCTTAGGAAGAAACCCAGGTTTGTTGCGCAACACTACCTTATCTGCATGGAAGATCAGATAAGGGGAATCACACTGTAAGGCAGATAACTCTGAAACTCTTCGAGCCGCAGAGATAGCTACCAAGAACAGAACTTTCCAAGATAAAAGCTTGATATCTATCAATTTAAACTCCATGGCGGAGCAACAGGTTTAAACACAGGCTTGATTCTAACTAAAGCCTGACAAAACGCCTGAACGTCTGGAACTTCCGCCAGACGCTTGTGCAAAAGAATAGACAGAGCAGAAATCTGTCCCTTTAAGGAACTAGCTGACAATCCTTTCTCCAATCCTTCTTGAAGAAAAGACAATATCCTGGGAATCCTGACTTTACTCCATGAGTAACCCTTGGATTCACACCAATGAAGATATTTACACCATATCTTATGATAGATTTTCCTGGTGACAGGCTTTCAAGCCTGAATTAAGGTATCAATGACCAACTCGGAAAAACCACGCTTTGATAAAATCAAGCGTTCAATCTCCAAGCAGTCAGACGCAGAGAAATTAGATTTGGATGTTTGAAGGGACCTTGAAGTAGAAGGTCCTGCCTCAGCGGCAGAGTGCATGGTGGAAAGGATGACATGTCCACCAGATCTGCGTACCAAGTCCTGCGTGGCCACGCAGGAGCTATCAAAATCACCGAAGCTCTGTCCTGTTTGATCTTGGCAATCAGCTGAGGGAGCAAAGGAAACGGTGGAAACACATAACCCAGGCTGAAGGACCAGGGTGCTGCTAGAGCATCTATCAGCGCTGCCTGGGGATCCCTTGACCTGGACCCATAACAAGGGAGTTTGGCGTTCTGACGAGACGCCATGAGATCCAGTTCTGGTTTGCCCCATAGTTGAATCAGCTGGGCAAATACCTCCGGATGGAGCTCCCACTCCCCTGGATGAAAAGTCTGCCGACTTAGAAAATCCGCCTCCCAGTTCTCTACTCCTGGGATATGGATAGCTGAGAGATGGCAAGAGTGAACCACTGCCCATAGAATTATCTTTGAAACCTCCAACATTGCCAGGGGGCTCCTTGTTCCCCCCTGATGGTTGATATAGGCTACAGTCGTGATGTTGTCCGACTGAAATCTGATGAACCTGACCGCAGCTAGATGAGGCCAAGCCTGAAGAGCATTGAATATCGCTCTTAATTCCAGAATGTTTATTGGAAGGAGAGCCTCCTCCTGAGTCCACAAGCCCTGAGCCTTCAGGGAGTTCCAGACTGCACCCCAGCCCAGAAGGCTGGCATCTGTCGTTACTATAGTCCAATCTGGCCTGCGGAAGCTCATCCCCTTGGACAGATGGACGTGAGATAGCCACCAGAGAAGATAATCCCTGGTTTCTTGATCCAGATTTAGTAGAGGGGACAAATCTGTGTAATCCCCATTCCAAAGTTGCAGCGGTCTGAGATGTAGGCGGGCAAGCGGTACTATGTCCATTGCTGCTACCATTAAACCGATTACTTCCATACACTGAGCCACTGAAGGACGAGAAGTGGAATAAAGAACACGGCAAGAGTCTAGAAGTTTTGACAATCTGGCCTTCGTTAGGTAAATCTTCATTTCTACCGAATCTATCAGAGTCCCTAGGAATGAAACTTTTGTTAGAGGTGATAGAGAGCTCTTTTCTTCGTTCACCTTCCACCCATGGGACCTCAGAAATGCCAGAACAATGTCCATGTGGGACCTGGCAACTTGAAAAGTCGACGCCTGTATCAGAATGTTGTCTAAGTAAGGGGCTACTGTTATACCCCGCGGCCTTAGGACCGCTAGAAGGGACCCTAGAACCTTTGTAAAGATTCTTGGTGCCGTGGCCAACCTGAAGGGAAGAGCCACAAACTGGTAGTGCCTGTCTAGAAAGGCAAACCTGAGAAAACGATGATGATCTTTGTGTATCGGGATGTGAAGATAAGCATCCTTTAGGTCTACGGTAGTCATATATTGACCCTCCTGGATCATAGAAAGGATGGTCCGAATAGTCTCCATCTTGAAGGATGGAACTCTGAGAAATTTGTTTAAGATCTTGAGATCTAAGATTGGTCTGAATGTTCCCTCTTTCTTGGGAACTACAAACAGATTTGAATAGAAGCCCTAACCCTGTTCCTCCTGCGGAACTGGGTGTATCACTCCCATAATTAGAAGGTCTTGAACACAATGTAAGAATGCCTCTCTTTTTATCTGGTTTGCAGATAAAAGTGAGAGATGAAATATCCCTTTTGGGGGAGAGGTTTTGAATTCCAGAAGATAACCCTTGGACACAATTTCCAATGCCCAGGGATCCTGGACATCTCTTGCCCAAGCCTGGGCGAAGAGAGAGAGTCTGCCGCCTACTAGATCCGTTTCCGGATCGGGGGCTGCTCCTTCATGCTGTCTTAGAGGCAGCAGTAGGCTTTTTGGCCTGTTTCCCCTTGTTCCAAGCCTGGTTAGGTCTCCAGACCGGCTTAGACTGGGCAAAAGTTCCCTCTTGTTTTGTGTTAGAGGAAGTTGAAGCTGCGCCACTCTTAAAGTTTCGAAAGGGCCGAAAACTAGACTGTTTGGTCCTTAATTTGTTGGACCTGTCTTGAGGAAGGGCGTGACTTTTTCCTCCAGTGATGTCAGAAATGATCTCCTTCAGTCCAGGCCCGAATAGGGTCTGTCCTTTGAAGGGAATGTTGAGAAGTTTAGACTTTGAAGTCACGTCAGCTGACCAGGATTTAAGCCATAGCGCCCTGCACGCCTGAATAGCAAAACCTGAATTTTTAGCCGTTAGCTTGGTTAAATTAACAACGGCATCAGAAACAAATGAATTGGCTAGCTTAAGGGCTCTAAGCTTGTCAATAATATCTTCCAACGGGGTTTCAACCTGTAGAGCCTCCTCTAGGGACTCAAACCAGAAAGCCGCAGCAGCAGTGACTGGGGCAATGCATGCAAGAAGCTGGAGAATAAAACCTTGTTGAATAAAAATTTTCTTAAGGTAACCCTCTAATTTTTTATCCATTGGATCTAGAAAAGCACAACTGTCCTCGACAGGGATAGTGGTACGCTTAGCTAGAGTAGAAACTGCTCCCTCCACCTTAGGGACCGTCTGCCATAAGTCCCGTGTAGCGGCGTCTATAGGAAACATCTTTTTAAAAACAGGAGAGGGAGAGAACGGTACACCTGGTCTATCCCATTCCTTAGTAATAATTTCAGAAAACCTTTTAGGGATTGGAAAAACATCAGTGTAAGTAGGTGCTGCATAGTATTTATCGAATCTACATAATTTCTCTGGGACTACAACAGTGTCACAGTCGTCCAGAGTTGCTAAAACCTCCCTGAGCAATACGCGGAGGTGTTCAAGCTTAAATTTAAATGTAGACATATCAGAATCAGATTGAAGTATCTTCCCTGAAACAGAAAATTCACCCACAGATTGAAGCTCCCCTGCTTCAGCTTCAGTATAATGTGAGGGTGTATCAGACATAGCTACTAAAGTGTCAGAGAGCTCTGTATTTATTCTAGTCCCAGAGCTTTCTCGCTTTCCTTGCAATCCTGGCAGTTTAGATAATACCTCTGTAAGGGTATGATTCATAACTGCCGCCATGTCTTGCAAGGTATACGCAATGGGCGCGCTAGATGTACTAGGCGTCCCCTAAACGGGATTTATAGTATCTGACACGTGGGGAGAGTTAGACGGCATAACTTCCTCCTTGTCAATTTCTCCTGGTGATAATTTTTTTAAAGCCAGAATATGGTCTTTGTAATCTATAGTAAAATCAGTGCATTTAGTACACATTCTAAGAGGGGGTTCCACAATGGCTTCTAAACATAATGAACAATGAGTTTCCTCTATGTCAGACATGTTTAAACAGACTAGTAATGAGACCAGCAAGCTTGGAAAACACTTTAATAACAGTGAACAAGCAAAAAATAAAAACGGTACTGTGCCTTTAAGAGAAAAAAACAATCACAGAAACTGCAAAACAGTGAAAAAAAAACAGTAAATCTAACGAAATTTTTACAGTGTGTATAATAGGCTAAAAGAGCATTGCACCCATTTGCAAATGGATGATTAACCCCTTAGTTTCAAAACCGGATCAAAAAAACGATAAACGTTTTTAAACAGTCACACCAAACTGCCACAGCTCTACTGTGGCCCTACCTGCCCATACAACGACTTTGGAAGGCACAAAAACCCTTTAGAGAGGTCCTAAATGTTCAGGGGACTCCTTCAGGGAAGCTGGATGTTTCAAACTGCAAAAACTAATACACAATTTAGGAAAATAGGCCCCTCCCAGTCTGTACTCACAGTGAGAGGGCCTTAAAAAACTATCCCTAGGTAAAATCTGGTCAGCCATGTGGAAAAAACTGGGCCCCAGAATAAAGTTTTATCACCAATATGTAATAAACGTTCATACACCTTCAAGCAAACGTTATATCTATTCAGTAATGTGAGTAAATAATAAAAATATTACCCTTTACAGCAAGCATGATACCAGTCGTTATTAAATCACTGTAATCAGGCTTACCTTAAATAAATTGTCAGCATTTTCTAGCATATTCATTTCTCTAGAAAAATTTAAAACTACACATACCTCAGAGCAGGAGACCCTGCACGCTATTCCCCCAGCTCAAGTTACCTCATCTCTTCAGTTATGTGTGAGAACAGCAATGGATCTTAGTTACAACCTGCTAAGATCATCAAAGACCACAGGCAGACTTTTCTTCAACTTTCTGCCTGAGGCTAAAATAGTACAACTCCGGTACCATTTGAAAATAATAAACTTTTGATTGAAGATAAACTACATTAATTCACCACATCTCTCTAGCTACTTCCTTTATTGTCGAGAGCTGCAAGAGAATGACTGGGAGGTGGCAGTTAGGGGAGGAGCTATATAGACAGCTCAGCTGTGGGTGATCCTCTTGCAGCTTCCTGTTGGGAAGGAGAATATCCCACAAGTAATGGATGAATCCGTGGACTGGATACACCTTAAAAGAGAAAAACTTTTTTTTTTAAGTTTAAGTTAGATCATAATAGAATATAGACTCGGTAAACAACAGACTCAGTGTAGTTTAAAAAAAATAAAATAAATCAGTGTAGATATAAACAGCAGCAACAAAGATTAAAGGGACAGTCAAGTCAAAATTCAGATAGAGCATTAACTTTTAAACAACTTTCCAATTTACTTTTATCATCAAATTTGCTGTTTACTTGGTATTCTTTGTTGAAAACCATATAAATAGATAATGTTGTGATCACTCCCATTGAGTTATTTATGAGTCAGCAATGATTGGCTAAAATGCAAGTCTGTCAAAAGAACTGAGATAAGAGGGTAGTCTGCAGGGCCTTGGATACAAGGTAATCAGAGGTAAAAAGTGTATTAAAAGGGACAATCTACACCAGAATTTTTATCGTTTTAAAAACAAAATGTATGCTTACCTGATAAATGTAATTCTTGACACGGTGAGTCCACGGATCATCCCTAATTACTATTGGGAATATCACTCCTGGCCAGCAGGAGGAGGCAAAGAGCACCACAGCAAATCTGTTAAGTATGACTTCCCTCCAAACCCAGTCATTCGACTGAAGGAAAAAGAGAGAAAGGAAGTAACACAAGGTGCAGAGCTGCCTGAGGTTTATAACACAAAAAACTGTCTAAATAAACAGTGGACTCACTGTGTCAAGAAATAAATTAAATAACATCAGGTAAGCATAAATTTAGTTTTCTTTCTGATGACACGGTGAGTCCACGGATCAGCCCTAATTACTATTGGGAATCAATACCCAAGCTAGAGGACACAGATGATAAGGGAGGCAGAAAAGAGGAAACCTAAACGGAAGGCACAACTTCTTAAAGAACCTTTCTCCCAAAAGAAGCCTCAGCCAAGGCAAAAGTATCAAATTTATAGAATTTCGAAAAAAGTGTGTGGAGAAGACCAAGTTGCAGCCTTGCAAATCTGTTCCACAGAAGCTTCATTTTTGAATGCCCAGGAAGAGGAAACAGCCCTCGTGGAATGAGCTGTGATTCTCTCAGGAGGCTGTTGTCCAGCAGTTTCATAGGCCAAACGAATTATACTCTTCAGCCACAAAGAAAGAGAAGTAGCCGTATCTTTCTGACCCTTGCGTTTCCCAGAGAAAACAACAAACAAAGCAGAAGACTGGCAAAAATCCTTAGTCGCCTATAAATAGTATTTCAACGCACGCACCACATCCAGATTGTGCAGCAGACGCTCTCTATGAGAAGGGTTAGGACACAAAGAAGGAACAATGATTTCTTGATTAATGTTCCTATCTGAAACCACTTTAGGGAGGAAACCTAACTTAGTACGCAGAACTACCTTATCTGAATGAAAGATAAGGTAAGGAGACTCACACTGCAACGCGGAGAGTTCTGAGACTCTACGAGCAGAAGACATTGCAACAAGAAACAAAACTTTTCAAGATAACATCTTAATATCTAAGGAATGCATAGGCTCAAACAGAGCCTGCTGAAAAACTTTACAAACAAGGTTAAGAATCCAGAAAGGAGTAAGCGGTTTGAACACAGGCCTGATTCTGACCAAAGCCTGGCAAAAAGATTGCACGTCTGGTACATCCGCCAGACGTTTATGCAACAAAATAGACAAGGCGGATATTTGACCCTTCAAGGTACTAGCAGATAATCCCTTCTCCAGACCCTCCTGGAGAAAACAGAATTTATGCTTACCTGATAAATTACTTTCTCTTACGGTGTATTCAGTCCACGGATTCATCCTTACTTGTTGGATATTCTCAATCCCTACAGGAAGTGGCAAAGAGAGCACACAGCAAAGCTGTCCATATAGTTCCACCCAGGCTCCGCTCCCCCAGTCATTCGACCGACGGTTAGGAGAAAAAGGAGAACCATAGGGTGCAGTGGTGACTGTAGTTATTATAAATTAAATTTGAACCTGACTTAAATGTCAGGGCGGGCCGTGGACTGAATACACCGTAAGAGAAAGTAATTTATCAGGTAAGCATAAATTCTGTTTTCTCTTACTTGGTGTATTCAGTCCACGGATTCATCCTTACTTGTGGGATACCAATACCAAAGCAATAGGACACGGATGAAAGGAGGGAACAAGTCAGGTAACCTAACCGGAAGGCACCACTGCTTGCAAAACCTTTCTCCCAAAAATAGCCTCCGAAGAAGCAAAAGTATCGAATTTGTAAAATTTGGCAAATGTATGCAGTGAGACCAAGTCGCTGCCTTACAGATCTGTTCAACAGAAGCCTCATTCTTGAAAGCCCATATGGAAGCCACAGCTCTAGTGGAATGAGCTGTAATTCGTTCAGGAGGCTGCTGCCCCGCAGTCTCATAAGCCAAACGGATGATGCTTTTCAGCCAAAAGGAAAGAGAGGTAGCAGACGCTTTCTGACCTCTTCTCTTACCAGAATAGACAACAAACAAGGATGATGTCTGTCTGAAATCTTTAGTTGCTTTTAAATAGAATTTTAAAGCACGAACCACGTCAAGATTGTGTAAAAGTCGGTCCTTCTTAGAAACTGGATTAGGACACAGAGAAGGAAAAATGATTTCCTGGTTAATATTCTTATTAGAAACCACTTTTGGAAGGAAACCAGGTTTGGTGCGCAAAACAACCTTTTCTGCATGGAACACCAGATAGGGTGAATTACACTGCAAAGCAGACAATTCAGAAACTCTTCGAGCAGAAGAAATGGCTACTAAAAACAAAACTTTCCAAGATAAAAACTTAATATCTATGGAATGCAAAGGTTCAAACGGAACCCCTTGAAGAACTGAAAGAACTAAATTTAGACTCCATAGAGGAGCCACAGGCTTGGAAACAGGCTTGATTCTGTCTAGGGCCTGTGCAAACACCTGAACGTCTGGTACAGCAGCCAGATGCTTATGTAACAGAATAGACAGAGCAGATATCTGTCCCTTTAAGGAACTAGCTGACAGACCCTTCTCCAATCCTTCTTGGAGAAACATAATTTATGCTTACCTGATAAATTTATTTCTCTTGTAGTGCATTCAGTCCAGGGGTCATCCATTACTTATGGGATTATATCTTCTCCCCAACAGGAAGTTGCAAGAGGATCACCCAAGCAGAGCTGCTATATAGCTCCTCCCCTCACATGTCATATCCAGTCATTCGACCGAACCAAGACAAGAAAGGAGAAACCATAGGGTGCAGTGGTGACTGTAGTTTGAATTAAAATTTAGATCTGCCTTAAAAGACAGGGCGGGCCGTGGACTGGATACACTACAAGAGAAATAAATTTATCAGGTAAGCATAAATTATGTTTTCTCTTGTTAAGTGTATTCAGTCCACGGGTCATCCATTACTTATGGGATACCAATACCAAAGCTAAAGTACACGGATGAT